>NW_016107365.1:4551952-4556637 GCF_001604975.1 Cebus imitator | reverse complement strand
GACCTCGTGATCCACCCGCCTCGGCCTCCCAAAGTGCTGGGATTACAGGCGTGAGCCACCGCGCCCGGCTTAAAATTCTCTTTCTTTCTTTTTCTTTCTTTCTTTTTCTCTTTCTTTCTCTCTTTCTTTCTTTCTTCCTTTCTTTCTTTCTTTCTTTCTTTCTTTCTTTCTTTCTTTCTTTCTTTCTTTCTTTCTTTCTTTCTCTCTCTCTCTCTCTTTCTTTCTTTCTCCCCTTCCTCTTTCTCTTTCTTTTCTTTTCTTTCTTTCTTTTCTTATGCTATACTGGACCAAGCATAGAAAGTTAACACCAAGACAAAAGTATGCCAGATTACAGGGTGTTTATTATGCCGGCGACCACAGAGGACTCATGTCTCTCCAACCTGTGGCCTCAAAAGGAGGGGGCCAAGACTTTTTATACCCGAAAAACCACCTTGGGAGTGGGGGTGAGGAGCGGGGATGGGGATGAAAAGCCTTCAGACATTCCGAGGGCTAGTGGATTCTGTAAATCACCTCCTAGGCGGAGACGAGGGCTCTGGATATTCCAAGGACCAGTGGACTTTTGTCATTCCGTTTGTTACTTAAGTGGTTTACAGAAGTCAAGATAAACATTTGTTTACACATTACCTGGGTAAGGTGGAAATCACAGACCTTAGTTACTTATTACAAGTCACAGGAGCCAAGATGGCATGGGTTAGGACTGCTTGCCTGTCACATTAGGGCCACAGAGAGCAGTTACTGATAAGCAAAGTTTAAGCAGCTTTAACATAGTAGTTATTTCGCAGAGCAAACTAGCAGTTTTATTTACAGAAGCCAAGGCCAGCAGTTATTGTGAGGATTATGGGGCAGCCATTACAACTTAATTTTGGAAAACAGCTTTGTCTTGTATAAAATGGCATTGCTCAGGTTCTAACTTTAGGCTAGCTATGTTACACTTAGATGGAGTGTTGCTCTTGTCACCCAGGCAGGAGTGCAATGGTGCAATCTTGGCTCACTTCAACCTCTACCTCCTGGGTTCGATTCTCCTGCCTCAGCCTCCTGAGTAGCTGGGATTACAAGCACCCACCACCAGGCCTGGCTGATTTTTTTTTTTGTATTTTTAGTAGAGACAGGGTTTCACCATATTGGCCAGGCTGGTCTTGAACTCCTGACCTCAGGTGCTTCACCCACCTCAGCCTCCCAAAGTACTGGGATTACAGGCATGAACCACAGAGCCCGGCTGAGCACAGCTTTATAAGGGCCTGAGCAAAATACCCAGCCTAGAGTTGTCATCTGCAGAAACTATGCAATTATGCACAGATGCTGTCTTAAGCTGCTGTGTTTGTGGTAATTAGTTATACAACAATAAAAAACTAATAATATATTTTAATCTTAACACAAGAATATTAATATTATAGATGTAATATACTTCATTTTTAGTACTAATTTCTAATTTTTCCAGAGTCAAATGATATCCATAAAACAATTATACCTGGCCAGGCACAGTGGTTCATGCCTGTAATCCTGGCACTTTGGGAGGCCGAGGTAGGTGGATCACCTGAAGTCAGGTGTTTGAGACCACCTGACCAATATGGTGAAATCTTGTCTCTACTAAAAATACAAAAATTAGCTAGGCATGGTGGTGCGTGCCTGTAATCCCAGCTACTAAGGAGGCTGAGACTGGAGAATGGCTTGAACCTGGGAGGCGGAGGTTGCAGTGAGCCGGGATCCCGCTACTGCACTCCAGCCTGGGTAACAGAGACTCCATCTCAAAAAAAAAATTAAATTAATTTAAAAAAAAATTTTTTTTAATTTTAAGAAAATAATTATACCTAAGCACACTGAAGTCTTTATCTCAGCCTACTGAAGTTGTATATCAACTTGAGAGATTTTTTTAGCTGAGACTCGGAATTTGATTTTTTCGTAAATCACTACTGAGACATTATGAGCCCTCTAAATAGGACTTTCTACCTTAAAATGGCTGTTTTGGGCTTACATATTATCTGGATTGAAGTCACACATTAGCTGTTTTTCTGTCTGATTTGAATTTGCTATTTTGTCTTACCCTTCACATAGGTTATAACTTGTTATTTGTTCTTTGTTTAGATGTTACATTTGTGGCTTTCTTAAGATAATGTAACTGTCTTTCTGCATGGCTCAAAAGTTATTTTAATGACATTATGTAGGATTCTTCCCACACGTATATTACTCTTATTACACATCTTTGAACTTGATCATTCAGTATCTTTTCTTTTCTTCTTCCTATTTCTTAGCTCACAATTCATATCAATATTTAAATGGTATCTGGATGCTGCATATTGCATACTAGAAACAAAGAAAATGGATTAAAAAAAATCCCAACATGAAGAGACAGAAAAAAAAAAAACAGAAAAATTGACCTGATGGAAGCAAATAAGAACAGAATAAAACAAAACCTACAAGCAAATAATACCATTGGGAAAATAACAGAAGTTTGTGCATTAATAAACCAAAGATATGCTCACACCTATAATCCCAGCACTTTGGAAGGCCGAGCCAGGCAGATCACAACATCAGGAGTTTGACACGGCCTGGCCAATATGGTGAAACCCCATCTCTACTAATATTACAAAAATTAGCAGGACATGGTGGCAAGTGCCTGTAGTCCCAGCTACTCAGGAGGCTGAGGCAGGAGAATCGCTTGAACTTGGGAGTCGGAGGCTGCAGTGAGCAAAGATTGCACCACTGCACTCCAGCCAGGGCAACAAAGTGAGACTCAGTCTCAAAAATAAATAAATAAAATCCAAGAGAGATAACTTGGAAATTTAAAATTAGGGAAGCTGAAATTGAACATTTTAGTTGAAGAGCTGAGATGCCATTTATCTTCCACTAAATAGGAAAAAAGAGAGATTAAAAAAAAAAAAAAGAATAGGCCTGGGCACAGTGGCTCACACCTGTAATCCCAGCACTTTGGGAGGCCAAGGTGGGCGGATCACTTGAGGTCGGGAGTTCAAGACCAGCCTGGCCAACATGGTAAAACTCGTCTGTGCTAAAATACAAAAATTAGCCAGGCATGGTTGCACACATATGCAATCCTAGCTACTCGAGAGGCTGAGTGAGGCAGGAGAATCATTTGAATATGGGAGGTGGAGGTTGCAGTGAGCCCAGATCATGCCACTGCACTCAGCCTTGTTGACAGAGCGAGACTCCGTATCAAGAACAAAAAAAAGAAGAAGAAGAAGAACAGGAAGGAGATGGATGTAGAGGATCAATCCAGAAGATCAGGAATTATAGAGAAAGAAAAGAAAAAAAGGAAGACAGATATTTTCAAGGACAAATACAAGAAAATTTCCCAGGATGAAGAGTCTTCATATTAAAAGGGCCTTCTAAGTGTCTAACACTGAATATTTTAGGACATCAGAAATAAAAAGGCAATTATAAAACCTGCAGAGCACCCAGTCATGTATTATGGTTATTTTTTCTTAAACAACAGGCCTTTTAACAGTGAGATATGATGATGGATTTTATTCAGAACAACAGGGCGGGGCAGGGCTTGTCTGCAGGATTTTAAGTGTTATAAGATGGGCCATGTATTCATTTTTGAACCTGTGTGATGAGAACATGGGAATTCATTAAACTATTCTATATCTGTATATGTTTGAAATTTGCCATAATAAAAAGTAAAACAAAAGAAAACAAAAACACAAGTGCTGTGAGCATTTTAGCCTACATACGTAACATTGGAGAAAGTTTTGGAATTATGGCCAGAGGATGGAATCTAGAGTCCTGGCTCTGTGCCTTCCTAACCACAACTTTAGAAAGGGCGTGTCAATTCTTTGGATGCCAGGTACCTTCTTTGTTTTACAGGGATATAAAACTAGGGGACACGGAGGGTCCCTCCCAGCTCCACTGGTCTATAATGCAGTCAATTTGAATACTGTCAACTGAGACTACCATTGTTTTCTAAGAAAACGCTCTCACCTCTAAAATAACAAAATAACAAGAAGCAGAGTGCCATAAGACTTCTCAGCACCACTGAATAGTGGGAGATAGTGGAGTAATGCCTTGAAAATTACCCAGCCAAACCATGAATCAAGTATGCAGGTGGACCAAACCAAGGAAAGTAATTCACTGGATCCAGAGAAAGGAACCCCAACAGAAGAGAAACCGTTGGATAGAGAAGGAGTTCTCCGGGTGACAGCGTGTGCACTGGGGCTTTGCAGCACCTGTTTAGGCTGCAGCAGTGGGAGAGGCGCTGTGGGAGGGAGGCCTCCAAGAAAACATGGAAACAATTGACTGCCTAACATTCTTCAGCATGGTGGGGAAAAAATATACTCAAAATTTGACAGAGCAGATGGACTACTTCAGAAAACATTAAAGATAGGTTCATGAAATACATAATGTCTTAAATTATTAATTCCAGAAAAAAATATACAAGGTAAAATATAGAACAAAAAGGATCACCACCAAACCATAGTTACATTGACATTACATATTTACATATCACATGGACTACTGATTTATCCAGGATTTTTTTAAACTATGAGAAAAGAGGAGGAGAAGTAGCGGGTAGTAATACAACAGACAAAGCTGCCCATCCACCTAATAGAAATTAGTGGTTCCATGTTGATAAATCAAGAAATAATATAAGTATTCTATTTAGAAATATGAAAGTAAGCGTTAGGGTGTTTTGTTTTTGGGTGTTTTTTTTTTTTTTTTTTTTTTTTTTT
>NW_016107365.1:4536561-4551922 GCF_001604975.1 Cebus imitator | reverse complement strand
GCCCAGACTGGAGTACAAAGGTACGATCTCAGCTCACTGCAACCTCTACCTCCTGGGTTCAAGCTATTCTCCTGCCTCAGCCTCCCGAGTAGCTGGGATTATAGGCATGCACCACCATGTCCAGCTAAGTTTTTTGTATTTTTAGTAGAGATGGGGTTTCTCCATGTTGGTGATCCACCCACCTCAGCCTCTCAAACTGCTGGGATTACAGGCAGAAGCTACCACACCCAGCCGGATTGTTTTTTTTTGTTTGTTTGTTTTTTTTGTTTTGTTTTTTAGCTAAATTGGTTCAAAACAGTTGCCTCCAGGAATAGAGGACAGATATTTTCATTAAGACCTTTCAGTACTATTTTGAGCTCCTACTATATGCCAGGCATGTAACTCCTCTCCCCAAGACCCCAATCATCAGAACCAGCCCTCTCCCAAGGAGACACACAGTGATGCCTTTGATCGCCTCCTCCCCCAGGACCCCGCCCCATCTGTTACTGCTTCTTTCAGTTTCATCATCAGTCGGTCTCTCCCTCTCTACTGGCTTCTTTCCCTTTGCTTATAACCATGTCCAAAAACTTCCAGCTTGGCAACTGACTAGCCAACTTTGGCTTCATTCCCTGGATTCTGATCTCATTTCTTGGCACAGAGTATTGTTGGAATGCTATCCACTGCTAATGAGCCCTCTTTGGGCCCAGCTCCAGGACCTCCCACATATGGGTACTTGCTGGGCACTCTGTACCATAGCTTAGGGCATATAAAGCCACCCCTACCTGCAGCAGTGGGCATTAGGAGTCAGAAGTACAATAACTGTGGGAATAACTTGAAACAATAGAGAAAGAAGAAGGAAGAGTCAAGGGTAACGGCAAAGGATGGCAGGGCCATTTTGACGTTGGAATCTCAGGAGCAGGGGCATTTGGTGAGGGAGGTAAGTAAGATGATAAATTTGGCTTTAAACCAATTGCATGTGAAGCTTATAGAACTGGTAGTAATCAGGACAAAGTGGGCAAATTAATCACAATCCAGGAACAGTGAAATGCAATAGGAAAGGCTTTGGGGCTAATGGATACTAGGTTCATATTCTGGCCCTGCCAGTTGTTAACTGAATGACTATTGGCAAGTTACTTAACTTCTCTGTGCCTCAGTTTTCTCATCTACATTATGGGAATTGTATCCTGAATAGAAAGCAGGCATGATGAATTTGAGATATCACCAGGGAAAAGCCACTTGAATCAGAAAGAACAGTCTGATTACAGTGTGAAGAGCAGATTAGAGAGATCAAGAGTGCAGTACAGCATCCTGGTTGCAGTAGGGTAGAAGACCAAGGATGATGGGCTCGAGGGGTACTTGAGGGAGGAACGACTAGAGAAGAGAGAAAAATGGATGATTTAGGAAACGTGTAGGTGATACAGCTAATAGGATACTGTGATTTATTGCATTGGGGGTTTGTGTAACAGAATTGTATCAGTGCTCCATTTTTATGCTTTCAGATCCCTTGACCAATTTCATGCCATGTTTTCACTTCCAACAGCCACTATCAGCAAGGAAAGCCAGAAATGCCTGGGGTTTACGTCTCCCTGGCAAGGGTCCTACAAATGACTCCAGGTACAGAAGTATAAAGTCTCCAGCTTCCTTGCACCAGTTCAGACTGCTCTGAGGTATGACTGTCTCCAGAATTCTTCTATGGCATGGAGCCTAACTTACCCTCTGTGGGACTTCATTTGCTATTGAACACTCGCTTGGCTTCCTTCCTTCCCTGTCTCTCTTCCCTGACCCCTTATTGTTTTTTTTCCTGGAAATACTTCCTAGTAAATAGCTTTCACATGAATCTTCATCTTAGGGTCTGCTTCTGGGGAGTCCATCCTGAGTGTAGTAGTCATTAAGGCTGCTTATTAATTTTTCTCTTGGGCACCTGGTAGTGTTATACTTTCTGATCTCCTGTGGTTGGGTGGAAGAGCCAGTTATTAACAGCTCTAGCAGAAGTAATATATGTCACTTCTGGGCTAAGCATCAAATTGCCAAGATGAAACCCTTTGGAACTCTTTTCTGTTTCTTGTGGTAACCAAAAATGTTGCAGATTGTGGCTGCTCCATCATCCTGTATCCTAGAGTTGGTTTGAGAAAGTGGAGCAGAGCCCATGCTCAAACTCAGTAGTTAGGATGAGAAATAAACTTCTGTTGTGTTAAACCATTGAGAGTTAGGGCTGTTTGTTACTGCAGCATAACCTAGCAAATCCTGACAGACACAGAGGGTGAGAAAAAGAGAAGGATTAAGGATGACTAAGAATTCTGACTTGGGCTATTGGATGGATGGTATTAACATGCTTTGGGGTTAGGAAAAGCAGAGGAAGGAGAGAGCTGGGTTTTGTTTGTTCATTTGTTTTTAGGTGGGGAATTAGGTGAAGTTTTAGACATTTTGAATTTGAGATTCTTATAGACATCTAATTGAGAAGTTGAGAAGGCAGTTAGTAAGTGACTCCGAATCTCTGAAGAGTGATCAGGTCTGGAGACAGACATCTGGGACATAAGAGTAAGAAAGAAAAATAGGGATAGAAAATCAGGACCAAGGGGAAAACAGAACACATATGTGTTAATGACGAACATTAACACAGAAGCTATGATTGAAATTTAAATTGGGAGGTGAGCTTCCTGGCCAGGGAAACTAGGGAAGTATATTCTATTATATGGCTCTCACTATTGCAAATAAATAAATGTATCACACTTGTAATCTGAGCACTTTGGGAGTCCCAGGTGGGAGAATCACTTGAACCCAGGAGGTTAAGGCTGCAGTGAGTCATGATCACATCACTGTGCTTCAGCCTGTGAGACAGAGCAAGACCCTGTCTTGATCTTAAGTAAGAGAGAAAAAAAGAAAATATGAGGCTGGGCGTGGTGGCTCATGCTTTTAATCCCAGCACTTTAGGAGGCCAAGGTGGACAGATCACCTGAGGTCAGGAGTTTGAGATCAACCTGGCCAACATGGTAAAACCCTGTCTCTGCTAAAAATACAAAAATTAGCCCGGTATGGTGGTGGGTGCCTGTAATCCCAGCTACTTGGGAGCCTGAAATAGGACAATCACTTGAACCTGGAAGGTAGAGGTTGCAGTGAGCCAAGATTGCACCCTTGCATTCCAGTCTGGGTGACAAGAGTGAAACTCCGTCTCAAGAAAGAAAATATGAGCTCATGAGCACAAGGAGACATGAATGAAATGCTCATTGAGCATTGTTTATTATGGCTAACTATTGAAAACCGTCTTCATTTCTACCAATAGAAAATAAGTTATAATTGATTCATATGCTAGGCTAATAAATAGCAGTATAAATTAATGATATGTACCTATCTACCCCCATCCCCAGCCTAACTCTGTGTTTCCTGGGTTTACTAGACCCTTTTCTTCACATGGTCTTGCTGTAAACATGGCAAATACAATTACTTAATTGTTTTCTGTTTATTAAATTGCAGGTTTTTTTCCATATTCTGTCCTCGAGAATATCCAACACACTTTCTCCTTTTTTTTCTTTTTGAAATTAGAAAACTCCCTTTTAGAGAGTTTCTGAATTCTTCACATATTTATACACAATTATTTGGTTTTCTCTTCCAGAGCGCTAATCGGGTTTATGATATATGTGGTTTGCTTGTGTTATTTTGTGGCGATCTTGTTTCTAAATCACTGGGTGGGGAATTGTGGCCTCCAGATGGAAAGAAACAATGTTGCATGAGCTGAATTTTGAAAGATGATTAGAGTTTGCCTAGCAGACCGTGGTAGGTAAGGGCATTTAAGCTTGAGGGATGAAAATGTGTAAACTCACAGCGATGTGACACAGCTGGGCTTGTTCAAGGACCTAGGAGCAGTTTTTAAAGTTCTCAGTGTGACTGCAGCAGCGTCAAAGCCAAGTCCAAACATGGGGAATTTGGTCAGGGAGGGGGTGGGCTCTGTCTCTGGGTAGTGGGGGAGGAAGTCCGTAAAGCAGGCATTGCCCTGTGGCTCCCTCTCTGCGTGGTCAGTCTTGCTTTCATGCTGCTTCCCCTGGGTCTTCTCATTATCCCTGTAACAGTAGTCATGTTGACATATTAATCTTGAAAATAATTGCTGAAAGGACTCCAGTTTGGAAGAAAGTTCTCAGGAGGAGCACTCTTTCTTTAATTCTGCCACTGTAGAGCCTTCAAGAGAAGGCTGGAGATAGAGGCAAACAGAGCCCTGACCACACAGGCTTGGTGCAATAGGCAAAAAGCTTGCTTGCATGTAATCTGGTAGGCGATGGAGAGTCTGCAAAAGGTTTCAGGCAAAGGAGCACTGCAGTTTTTGAATAAAAACAACACACATTAGAGAGTAAACATGGCTGGATGCAGCTCATGCCTGTAATTTCAGCACTTTGGGAGGCTGAGGTGGGAGGAGACAACTGCTGGAGCCCAGGAGTTTGGGTGCAGGCTGGGCAACATGGCAAAACCCCATTTCTAAAGAAAAAAAATAGCAAAATTAGCTAGATGTAGTGGTGCATGCCTGTAGTACCAGCAACTTGGGAGGCTGAGGTGGGAGGATCACCCGAGCTTGAAGGGGTTGAGGCCGCAGTGAGCTGTAATGGCACCACTGTACTCCAGCCTGGGTGACAGAGTGAGATTCTGTCTCAAAAAGGAAAAAAAAAAAAAGAGAGAGAGTAAACAAGTAAACATACCCCACACTCCCCTAACACACAAACATATATGCGAATATGTGAATAAATAGACGCAATATCCTTAGAGACATTAGATAGGTACTCCATAAATATTTCAAATATATATGTAAATATATGCCCAAACAATTGCTTAGTTTATTCCTATGTGATGTGTATATACATGTGCATATGTATATATGTACAACCCATACGTATATGAATAAACCAAAAAGTGACTGAGGTAAATAATTGATTTAGCGGTTTATTTCGCCAAGGTTGAGGACACACCCAGAAAGAAAAAACACAAGTAACAGGATTTGTGTCCTGCACTTTGTCTTGAAAAACAATAAATAGAATAAAAATAACCCAATAGAAAAATGGGCAAAGGATTTGAAACGAAGAGGAAACCCTCAAAAGAGAGTTTTGAGGACTGTAATATTTAAAGGGAAATTAGTGAGCAGGAAGGGAAAGAGGAAAGGGGAAATAGTGGCAGAGGATAGGCAATGAGGCAAGCAGTTACATTCGTGTGAGGCTTCTTTTGTGTGTGTCATGGACTTTTGCTCTTGCTACCCAGGCTGGAGTGCAGTGGTGTGATCTCGGCTTGCTGCAAACTCCGCCTCCTGGATTCAAGTGATTCTCCTGCCTCAGGAGAGCAGTTGGGATTTCAGGCATGCACCACCACGACCAGCTAATTTTGTATTTTTAGTAGAGATGGGGTTTTTCCATGTTGGTCAGGCTGGTCTCAAACTCCTGACCTCAGGTCATCCACCCGCCTTGGCCTCCCAAAGTGCTGGGATTACAGACATGAGCCACCATGCCTGGCCTCTGGTGAGGCTTTTTTTTAAGCACCCAGTGAATCTACATTTTACATGGGGGGAAAAAAAAAGGAGCCAGGGAAAGGCAATTATACATTTGTTTTGTGCTCAGATCTACAGTTTGCATAAGACAAAGTAAGCATGTGAAATTACAGCTATTTGTTTGGGAACAAAAGGAAAGCAGTTGTTTTGTTGTTGTTGTTGTTGTTGTTTTGAGATAGTCTTACTCTGTCATCCAGGCTGGAGTGCAGTGGCACGATCTCAGCTCACTGCAACCTCTGCCTCCCAGGTTCAAGCCTCATCCTCCCAAGTAGCTGGGATGACAGGTGCCTGCCACCATGCCTAGCTAATTTTTTTTTGCATTTTTAGTAGAGATGGGGTTTTACCATGTTGGCTAGGCTGGTCTCGAACTCCCGACCTCTGGTGATCCTCCCACCTCGGCCTCCCAAAGTGCTGGTATTACAGGAGTAAGCCACCGCTCCTGGCCGGAAAGCAGTTTTTGTGTGACTTAGGTCCTAAGCCTAACTTTCTCTTTGTCGTGGTGAGTTGGGGGGGGTCACAAGATTTTATTTTATATATACATATATGTAACATGTATTTTATATATGTATGTATGTAATTTACATACACACTGTCTATAGAGAGAGACAGACAGAGAGCTGGAGAGATTGGACGGATACTTCTCAAAAGTATCGACAGTGGCTCCTACTGTTCCCCAGACTGGGACTCTGTCCCTCACCCCAACTTCTCCACCTGCCGAAATACTGCTCATTCTTCAAAGCTGCATTCAAATCCTGGTTTCTCCATGAAGCCTCCCCATTCCCACCTTCCACGCCAGTGTTCATCTCCTCAGTGTGCCCATACATTTTGTTTCTTCCACTTTGGCATTTCTTTCTGCCTGTTCTATCTCTAATTCTTTGCATCTCTTAACTAGACTGTAACAACTTTGAGAGTAAGAGCCATTTCCTAGTCATTAAAAAAAAAAAAAAAAAAAAAAAAAACCACAGTTCTAGCACAAGGCTTTGCATGTCATAGATTCTCAATAAATAATCATTGAATGAAAGTCATTTTAAAAAAACTTTATTTTGAGATAGAAACCTTTTTTTTAAGCTATAATTTTCTTTTACTCTCTGTTGATGTCACCTAACAGAAATATACAAATTTTTCCTTATTTCATTATACTTAAAATTCATTATACTTAAAATTTAAAAACCTGATAATAGGGAGGAAGCAGCACGGGCTTGAGCAGAGTCGGCCCGCCGCCTCTGCAGCCGCTGTGCCCCAATCCGATCTGGCTCGCCTGGGCTCAGCGGCCGCGGGGCCGCAGCTCCCGATGGAAATTATATTACATAGACTATTTGGGTGACATATGCCCGAAAGATCTCCCAAGAATTACAGAAGACAAAAATACTAATGCATTTGAGAAAGCGGTAGTTTTGGGGGGAGGGGGAAAAAGCAACTGCTTTCCTCATCTGCAAGTTGGCTGGATCCTAAGATGTCTGTGGACATGAATAGCCAAGGGTCTGATAGCAATGAAGAGGACTATGACCCAAATTGTGAGGAAGAGGAAGAAGAGGACGAAGACCCTGGGGACATAGAGGACTATTACGTGGGAGTGGCCTTTGGGGTCAACCCCCCTGGGAACACCAGGGGGCTGATGCCTTTGATCCCGAGGAGTACCAGTTCACTTGCTTGACCTACAAGGAATCTGAGGGTGCCCTCAATGAGCACATGACCAGCTTAGCCTCTGTTCTAAAGGTATCTCATTCAGTTCCTAAACTTATATTAGTTAATTTCCACTGGCAAGTTTCAGAGATATTGGACAGATACAAGTCCAATTCTGCTCAACTGTTCATTGAGACTCGAGTTCAGCCTAATCCATCAAAACAAGTTTCCATATCCCATCCCCCTCACCACTGTGCAGTGTGTATGCAGCTTGTGCGAAAGGAAAACCTACTCTCTCTGGCCTGTCAGCACCAGTGTTGCCGAAGTTGCTGGGAACAGCACTGCTCAGTTCTTGTCAAGGAGGGCGTGGGCATGGGAGTCTCTTGTATGGCTCAGGACTGTCTGCTCTATACACCAGAGGACTTTGTGTTTCCATTGCTTCCCAATGAAGAATTGAGAGAGGAATAGAGGTGCTACCTCTTCAGGGACTATGTGGAGAGCCATTACCAGCTCGAGCTGTGCCCTGGTGCGGACTGCCCCCTGGTTATTCTGGTACAGGAGCCTAGAGCTCGCCAAGTACAGTGCAATCGGTGCAATGAAGTCTTCTGTTTCAAGTGTCGTCAGATGTATCATGCACCCACAGACTGCGCCACTATCCAGAAATGGCTCACAAAGTGTGCAGACGACTCTGGCTCACACTAAAGACTGTCCCAAGTGCAACATCTGCATTGAGAAGAATGGAGGCTGCAATCATATGCAATGCTCCAAATGTAAACACGACTTCTGCTGGCTGTGTCTAGGAGATTGGAAGACTCATGGCAGTGAATACTATGAATGCAGTCATTACAAGGAGAATCCTGACATTGTGAACCAGAGCCAACAAGCCCAGGCAAGGGAAGCCCTCAGGAAGTACTTATTCTACTTTGAGAGTTGGGAAAACCACAACAAAAGCTTGCAGCTAGAGGCACAGACATACCAGCGGATTCACGAGAAGATTCAGGAGAGGGTCCTGAACAATCTGGGAACATGGATCGACTGGCAGTACCTACAGAATGCTGCCAAGCTCTTGGCCAAGTGTCGATACACCCTGCAATACATCTACCCATATACATATTACATGTAGTCTGGACCCAGGAAGAAGCTGTTTGAATATCAACAGGCTCAGCTGGAGGCTGAGATTGAAAACCTCTCATGGTAAGTGGAGTGTGCTATGACAGAGGGGACTTGGAGAACCAGATGCATATAGCGGAGCAGCGGAGGAGAACCCTGCTGAAGGATTTCCATGACACCTAAGTTGGGATGTGGATGTGCTGGGGTGAGGAAGCTGCAAGGTCTCCCAGCTGCTGTACTGCATGCCGCAGGCTCTGCATTTCATGACCCCAGGCGACAGCCAGGTCTCCACTCCTGAGAGACACTGGCAACAACTCTTAGTTTATTTCTGTTTTTTTCTCTTTTCACTGTTTGTTTCTACTAGGGTAGAGGCCATGTTGAACTGGCCTCTTTTCAGGACTTTTATTTCCCCCTGGATGGTTGTTGGGAGAGAGGGAAAGTGTTTTCTGAATGGCTATTATTAGTATTAGATCATTACAACTTTCAAAGGTTGTACAATTATACAAAGGAAAAAGAAGGCGAACTATAGGATAACACGGAGCCCTTTTTGAAAATAAACTGGCGTTGGAGTGTTTTTTAAAAAAAAAACCTGATAATAACTACATGTCAAAAAATTTTCTTTCTTTCTCAAACAGTGTTGTTTGATGTCTTACATATTGACATCTACACTGTGGGATTTCAACCTTGTCTGTCCATAGTAATCACCTGGACAATTTTTTTAAAATACCATTCCCAGAGCCACCACTTGTGCAAAATCTCAATGAAGATTTTGGATCAGTGGTGGCTCACGCCTCTAATCCCAGCTCTTTGGGAAGCTGGGGCATCACCTGAAGTCACGAGTTTCAGACCAGCCTGGCCCATATGGTGAAACCCCATTTCTATTAAAAATAGAAAATTAGGGACAGGTGTGGTGGTTCCCACCTCTAATCCCAGTACTTTGGGAGGCGTAGGTGGGCAGATCATGAGGTCGAGAGTTCAAGACCGGACAACATAATGAAACTCCATCTCAACTAAGAATATAAAAATTAGCAGAGCATGGTGGTGGGTGCCTGTAATCCCAGCTACTTGGGAGGCTGAGGCTGGAGAATTGCTTGAACCTGGGAGGCAGAGGTTACAGTGAGCTGAGGTCACGCCATTACACTCCAACCTGGGCAACAGGGCAAGAATCCGTCTCAAAAAAAAAAAAAAATTAGCCAAGCATGGTGACACACACCTGTAATCCCATCTACTTGGGAGGCTGAGACAGGAGAATTGTCGAACCTGAGAGGTGGAGGTTGTGGTGAGCCAAGATCAGGCCATTGCACCCAGCCTGGGCAACAAGAGCAAAATTCCATAAAAAAAAAAAAAAAAAAAAAAGATTTTAGATCAATTATTCCAAGGTACAGCCTAGATTTCTCTTCTTTCCTTTTCTTTTTTTTGGGGGGACAGAGTCTCTCTTGGCTGGGTGCAGTGGTTCATGCCTATAATTCCAGCACTTTGGGAAGCCAAGGTGAGCGGATCACCTGAGGTCAGGAGTTTGAGACCACCCTGAGCAACACGGAGAAACCCCGGCTCTACTAAAAATACAAAAAAAAAAACAAAAAAAATCTGGGCATGGTAGCACATGCGTGTAATACTAGCTACTTGGAAGGCTGAGGCAGGAGAATTGCTTGAACACGGGAAAAGGAGGTTGCAGTGAGCCGAAATCATGGCACTGCACTCCAGACTGGGCAACAAGAGTGAAACTGTGTCTCAAAAAAAAAAAAAAAAAAAGGAAGGAAATTCTGACATGTTACAACATAGATGAAACTTGTACACATAAGCTAAGTGAAGTAAGCAAAGTCACAATAGGACAAATACTGTATAATTCTACTTATATGAAGTTACAAGAGTAGTCATATTCATAGTGATAGAAAAAAAAGGTCAGGTGCCTTGGCTCCAGTCTATAATCCTAACACTCGGTAAATCGGAAGCAGGAGGAGGTTTCCTTGATCCAAGGAGTTAGAAACTAGCCTGGGCAGCGGGGCACGGTGGCTCACGCCTGTAATCCTAGCACTTTAGGAGGCCGAGACAGGTGGATCACGAGGTCGAGAGATTGAGACCATCCTGGTCAACATGGTGAAACCCCGTCTCTANTTTTTAGTAGAGACAGGGTTTCGCCATGTTAGGTAGGCTGCTCTGGAACTCCTGACCTAAGGTGATCTACCTGCCTTGGCCTCCCAAAGTGCTAGGATTACAGGCATGAGCCACTGAACCTGGCCGATTATTTTATTTTTAGTAGAGACAGCTTTCCCCATGTTGACCAGGCTGGTCTTAAACTCTCGACCTCGGGTGATCCACCTGCTCAGCCTCCCAAAGTGCTGGGATTATAGAAGTGAGCCACCGCATCCAGCCAATATTCTTATTTATTTATTTATTTGAGTTAGGGTATCCCTCTGTCACCCAGGCTAGAGTGCAGTGGTGTGATCAGAGCTCACTGCAACCACCAAGTCTTGGGCTCACACCATCTTCCTGCCTCCGCCTCCTGAGTAGCTGGGACTACAGGTGTGTGCCACCACACGCAGCTAATTTTTGCTTTTTTGGTAGAGATGGGAGTCTCACTGTGTTGCTGAGGATGGTCTCGAACTCCTTGGCTCAAGATCCTTCTGCCTTGGCCTCCAAAAGTGCTGGGATTACAAGCATGCATAACTGTACCATGCCCCTTGATCCTTACTTTAGAAGTTTCTCAGGTAATATTAGTATGCAGCAGGGCTGAAGTTTTACTGATCTGGTTCATTGACTTATGCCTCATGGGCAATTAATCCTTTACTATAGGGAGATCAAAGGCTTTGCAGGAGCTTGCTTGAGATCCAATCTCACTTGGCCATCTGGCTGACTCTCTGGATCCTACTCATTTCCACGAAAATTCTAGCAATGTTAAATATCTCCCATACCCACACTCGGAACGTTATTCTTACTTTACTTTTTCACTTTTTTAAAAACAAATTACAAGTTTTGTCATTTTGCTTTTACAGTTTACTATAAATGTCTTTTAATGATTCTTTCAACTATTGTTTAGTTTAAAAAATATGTACTATGCAGGCTCATACCTGTAATCCCAGCACTTTGGGAGGCTGAGGTGGGCAGATCACTTGAAGTCAGGGGTTTGAGACCAGTCTGGCCAACACGGAGAAACCCCATCTCTACTAAAAATACAAAAATTAGCTGGGCATGGTAATGTGGGCCTGTAATCCCAGCAACTCAGGAGGCTGAGATGGGAGAATCGCCTTGGACCAGGGAGGCGGAGATTGCAATGAGCCAAGATCATGCCACTGCACTCCAGCCTGGGCTGCAGAGCGAGACTCTGTCTTAAAAAAAAAAAAAAATGGCTGGGCATGGTGGCTCATGCCCATAATCCCAGCACTTTGGGAGGCCAAGGTGGGCAGATCACCTGAAGTCAGGGGTTTGAGACCAGTCTGGCCAACATAGTGAAACCCGTCTCTACTAAAAATACAAAAATTACTTCGTCGTGGTGGCAGGTGCCTGTAATCCCAGCTTCTCAGGGAGGCTGAGTCAGAAGAATTACTTGAATTCAGGAGGCAAAGGTTGTAGTGAGCTGAGATCACGCCACTGCGCTCCAGCCTGGATGACAGAGCAAGATTTTGCCTAAAACAACTAAAGCTAATCATATAAAAACACATATTGATACATAGGTATTGAATATAAATGAGCACACACACACGTATGTGTCCTTATATCTATTATTCTGTATTTTGCTTTTCTTTTTTTAAACTTGTTCTTGAATCTTTCAAACATATAAGAAATCAACAGTCAATAAATAGGAACATAAACTCAAATGGTCAATAAACATATGAAAATGTTCTCAATTTCATTTGTAATTAGGAAAATGCACATTCCAACCACACTAAGTAGATACTTTACAACTATTAAAAGTTTAAAAGTCTGACAAAGGGAGAATGTGAAGCAAAAGGAGTGTTAAAATAGTGCTGATTTGAGTAAAAGTTAGAACAACCACTTTGGAGAAGAAGTAGGTAATATCTAATGTATTAGTCAGTCTAATTAGATATGGCAATATCTAATATATTGCCATAATACTATGTTAAAGAAAAAAAAAAGCCCAAATAAGCAAATATTTGGCTGGGCACAGTGGCTCATGCATGTAATGCCAGCACTTTGGGAGGCCAAGGTGAGCAGATCACTCGAGGTTTGGCGTTTGAGACTAGCCTGGCCAACATGGTGAAACCCTGTCTAATTTTTGTATTTTTTAGTAGAGATGGCGTTTCACCATGTTGGCCTGGATCGTCTCAATCTCTTGACTTTGTGATCCACCTGCCGTGGCCTCCCAAAGTGCTGGGATTACAGGTATGAGCCACTGTGCCCGGTTGTAAAGATTTCTTAAACAGGACACAAAAAGGAAAATGAAAAGAAATGAGAGAAAAATTAAAGAATTGAATAAAAAGATTGATAAATTGAACTTCATGAACTATTCATCAAGACTACTAGAAAAGTGAAAGACTATAAACCAGACAAAACATTTGCAATAGTACATTCTATAAAAGCCTTGTATATATAACATATAAAGAACTACTACAAATCAATAAGATAGAGACAAAAAATGAAAATAAAAAACGGGCAAAGACATGAACAGGCACTCTACAAAAGAGGATATTCAAATGGTCAATAAGCATATAAAAAGAAGTTACTCATCAAAGAAATAAGTTGAAATTAAAAAGATGGAAAAATACCATGCATACAGCAAAGGAGAACTAGAGTAGCTATAGTAAGATCAAAGTAGACATTAATGCAAAAAAAATTACTAGATATAGGGCATTTTTTATGATAGAAGGGTCAATCCATCAGGAAGATATAACAATTATACATACATAATTACCTAAAACTGAGCCCCAAAATACGTGAAATAAAACCTGACAGAACTGAATGGATAAATGGACAATTCAATGATAATAGTAAAACTTAAATACCAAACTTTCAATAATGATTAAAATAACTAGACAGAAAATTAGTAAGGAAATGGATGACTTGAACAATAGTGTTTATCAACCAGACCTGACAGACATATATAGGACACTCCATTCAACAGCAGCACAATATACGTTGTTCTCAAGTGCACATGGAACACTCTCCAGGGTAGACCATATTTTAGGCCACAGAACAAGTCTCAATGAATTTTAAAAGATGAAAATTATACAAGATATGTTCTTTGTCAATGGAATGAAATTAGAAATAATAACATAAGAAAATTTGAGCTGGGTGTGGTGGCTTATGGCCATAATCTCGACACTTAGGGAGGCCACGGTGGGCAGATCACCTGAGGTCAGGAATTCGAGACTAGCCTGACCAATATGAAGAAACCCCGTGTCTACTAAAAATACAAAAATTAGCTGAGTGTGGTGGCATGTGCCTGTAGTCCCAGCTACTCAGGAGGGTGAGGCAGGAGAATCACTTGAATTTGGGGGGCGGAAATTGCAGTAAGCCAAGATCCTGCCATTGCACTGCAGCCTGGGCAACAAGAGTGAAACTCTTCCTCAAAAAAAAAAAAAAGAAAATTTGAAAAATTCACAAATATGTAAAAATTAAACAACATGCTCCTAAGTAAACAGTGGATCAAAGAAGGAATCCCAATTGAAATTCAAAAATACTTTGAAGTGAATGAAAACAAGTACACAACATACCAAAACTTAGGGGATATAGCAAAACTAGTGCTCAGAGGGAAATATATACCTGTAAACACCTTCATTGCAAAAGAAGAAAGATCCCGGATCAGTAACCTAACCTTTTACCTTAAGAACCTAGAGAAAGAAGAGCAAACTAAATCCAAAGCATGAAGAAGGAAGTAAATAAAGAATGGAAATAAATAGATAACAGAAAAACAATAGAGAAGGTCAACTAAGCCAAAAACTGGTTCTTTGAAAAGATCAACAAAATATGACAAGTCTCTAGGTAGAGTGATAAAACAGAAACAGAGAAGACTCCAATTTCTAAAATCAGGAGTGGAACAGGAGACATTACTGTTGATCTTACAGAAACAACAAGGATATAAGAGAATACTATGAATAGTATGCCAACAAATTAGATAATTGAGATGAAATAGATACATTTCTAAAAACATGCAAACTATAAAAATGAGCTCAAGAGAATTTGAGTAGACCTATAACTAGTAAAAAGAATTAGTAATCCAAAACTACCCACAAAGGAAGCCCAGGCACAGATGGCTTTACTGCTGGATTCTGCCAAACCTTTAAAGAGGAATTAACACTAGTCCTTCTTAAATACAGTCAAAAAATAGAAGAGGGATACTTCCTAAATTATTCTATGAGGCCAGTATTGCTCTGACAACAAAGCCGGACAAAGATATCACAAGGAAAGAAAACCACAGACCAGTATCCCTTGTGAACACGGGTACAAAATTCCTCAGTACTGGAAAACCAAAGCCAGCATCATATTTAAAAGGATGATATGCCATGACCAATGGGAATTTTTCCCACAACTGCAAGGTTTGTTCAACATATGAAAGTTAATCAGTCCGGGTGTGGTGGCTCAGGCCTGTAATCCCAACACTTTGGGAGGTTGAGGCAGGTGGATCACCTGAGGTCAGGAGTTCGAGATCAGCCTGGCAAACATGGTAAAACCTCATCTCTACTAAAAATACAAAAATTAGCCAGGCATGATCCCAGCTACTCAGGAGTCTGAGGCATGAGAATCGCTTGAACCCAGGAGGCAGATGTTGCAGTGAGCTGAGATCATGCCACTGCACCCCACCCAGCCTGGGCAACAGAATGAGACTCTGGAAAAAAAAAAAAAAAGAATGTTAATCAATGGAAGGCACCAAATTAACAGCGTAAAAGAAAACCACAAGATAATGTTGACACAGAAAAGATATTTGACAACAACCAATACCCTTTCATGATAAAAACACCAAAAAATAAGATAGAAGGGAACTTCCTCAGCCTAATAAAGGGCATCTGTGAAAAACTCGCATCCAACATCATACTTAATGATTAAAGACTGAAAGCTTAGCCGGGCGCGGTGGCTCAAGCCTGTAATCCCAGCACTTTGGGAGGCCGAGGCGGGTGGATCACGAGGTCAAGAGATCGAGACCATCCTGGTCAACATGGTGAAACCCCGTCTCTA
>NW_016107365.1:4530398-4536293 GCF_001604975.1 Cebus imitator | reverse complement strand
AAAAAAAAAAAAAAAAGGACTGAAAGCTTTTCTCCTAAGATCAGGAACAGAACAAGGATGTTCTCTTTCATCATTTCTATTCAACATTGTACTGGATGTTCTAGCCAGGGCAATTAGGCAAGCAAAAGAAATAAAAGCAATCAGGATTGGAAAGGAGAAAGTAAATTTCTATTTGCAGGTGTCATGATCTTGTACATGGAGAACTCTAGAGAATCTACAAACAAACTATGAGAGCTGATAAACAATTTAATCAACATTTCCTTTCTATGCCATAGACATACCACATTTTTTTTTGTCTCGGTTTCTCACCAGCTGTAAAGAGTTTTGACAAAGATAGACCTGCAGTGCTTACTTTAAAATTCTTTGGTCCCATTCCTGATTTCCTGGATTGGAATCATTAGAAAGAGAAGACCTAGGACTCTGCATTTTTGATACTGAAGCTTCAGAACAGGGCAAATTGGAGAGCCCAAAGAAGCAGGCCCCACACTAAAGGCCTAGTTCTGTCATCCCTAGCCCAGCCCTAATCCGTTCTGCTGTAGCATTTTCAGATCAAGGCCAGGATGAAAAATTGAGAGACATTGTGTATTGTTTCAGCCCTGATATGAGGGAAGCAAAAGAGAGTCCCTTCTTTAAGCCTTGGCAGAACATGCCTTTCCCAGCGGGTTGTGTCTTTGTTTGAGTTTAAAGTTTATCTTTGTTCCTGTCTCTCCTTTTGGCTCCTCTCCGATATAAAAGAATTCAAACGTTTTACTTGAGCCTTTTGTTAGTCCTCCTTGTCCAGTTGGAGTAGTCACAGTTTCACAGGTTTTGTTGGTTTGTTTGATTCTTGTTTTTTGACGTTGGAGTAAAGTATACTTTGCTTTATATGTTTCTTGATTACAATATCTATTGCTTCCATATGCAAATTTTATTTTGAAAGCATTTTTAGTTCCAGCATTATCTACAGTACAGAATTTAGCTGTTAATCAAATTCCTCATTTGGGCAGCTAAACTGACATAAAGAAAACCATGCAGTAATGTTGTTGCTTTCTGCTTTGCAATGTTTTTCCAAATCAGTAAATGAAGCTGGTGGTAGAGGGTTGGGGGAATTGGAGGGGTAGGGAAGTGGGATCACAACGGCTCTGTATCTTTAGTAAACACTTACAGGTATACATACTATATACATTTTGATTAACTGAGTGTGTAACAAGTCCTCAAAGTATAGACTATGCCACCAAAAACCAAAATAATGTATCGAAATTAATTTTCGATTATAATGAGTTATATCTTGTTATAGGGCCCTATCAAAGATGATCCCAAATTATCTTGAATCTGCCTGCCAATGTCAAACCTAATGCAGTCAGGTTCACCTTAGCATAGAAGGACACTTTGTTCTGATTAGAAAAGGCACTTCCTCTGGGCAGGCAGATTAGAAAATGGCCACTCTTCCTCCAGGTGATGAAGCCTAGAGTTAGGGCAGTTGGCTTGGCATGCAGAACCTGGGCAAGTTTTCCGCCTTTTCTTGTGCCCTCTCTGGTGTGTGTGTGACCTTGTGTGAGGCCCTGCTGTGTGTGGAGGCCTTAGAACAAGGACATCCTGGCATGTGTTCCCAGGATGTCCCTTCATCCATGAACTGACTCTGTGGGGGCACTGGGCAAGCATTAAAGTCCAGGGACTCATTTATTCAGTGATTAACAGGGCAGAAGCCTTTACCCAGTTGGGCAGGAAAAGGACCTGCTCTGCTTGTCCTGCATCTGTCCTGACCCTTTGATCATGGATACCTTAGCTCTTGAGAACTGCATATGTGGTACAAACATCTCCATCTAAAGCCCTGCTCTAAGAAACGACTAAAAACTGATATTGCTTTAGCAGCCTAAGGGCATGTCCCTGGGATGACCTGGCCCATCTTGAGTTCCAGTCTGACAAAGATCAAGGCTGCCAAAAGAATTTATTATTTGTTCTAGCAACACCTGGCCATGGGCCCTTGACATCCCTTTCTCAGAGCATTTATTTTTTAAAAACTTCCTTTGTCCCTTTGAGATGCATGTGTATCTTCTACAGTTCAGGGGTGTCTTTGTCAAGGACATGAAACCCATTCCTTTGAATGTTACCAAGAAGGATAAGCCCTCTGCCTCCCGGACCCTAAGGGAGGGTAGAAGCCTGACGGGTAAATGCCAGTGGGCAGACACAGATGGCCTAATTACATTGATATTGACCCTCCCTCACTTCCCCACTTTTTGTAATGTTTCACTTCTGTGATGCTACTGGGGCCAGGCTTGCTCCTCTTCCCTACTCCCTCATTTTCCAAGACACCTCTGTGCAACTCACAGTTGAATTTAGCTGTTTCCCCTACCACAGTAAATGACTGAATAAAATCTTTGCTATCTCTTTGCTATCTTTAATTAGTGTCCAGCTTTTCTTTTCTTTCTTTTTTTTTTTTTTGAGGCAGTTTTGCTCTTGTTGCCCAGGCTGGAGTGCAATAGTATGATCTCGGCTCACTGCAACCTCTGCCTCCCGGGTTCAAGCAATTTTCCTGCCTTAGCCTCCTGAGTAGCTGAAATTACAGGCATGAGCCACCATGCCCAGCTAATGTTTTGTATCTTTAGTAGAGACGTGATTTCACCATGTTGGCCAGGCTGGTCTTGAATTCCTGACCTCATGTGATCCACCTGTCTCCGCCTGCCAAAGTGCTAGGATTACAGGCATGAGCCACCGCGCCCTGGCCCCAGCTTTATCTTTGACATTTCTACCAAGTTCTACCTGTATCTTTCTATATAAAGTAATATAACCTGCTGTAACTTAATGTTATAGCACACATATTTTACCATGTTGCTATCTAGCTTCTCCAAGTATAATATTTGACCATTGGGCTGGGCATGGTGGCTCACATCTATAACCCCAGCACTTTGGGAGGCTAAAGTGTGAGGATCCCTTAAGTCTAGGAGTTTGAGACTAGCCTGGGCAACAAGGGAAACCCTGTCTCTACAAAAAATAAAGAAATTAGCCCGGCATGGTGGCGGATACCTGTGGTCCCAGCTACTCAGGAGGCCAAAGTGGGAGGATAGCTTGAGCCCAGGAGGTCAAGGCTGCAGTGGGCTGTGATCATGCCACTGTGCTCTACCTTGGGTGACAGAGTAAGACCCTGTCTCAAAAAACAAACAAAAAACAAAAAAGTCATCACTGTATATTATGTGTTATGTGTCATAAGATTCTTAAGCAAAAATCTATTAAGAGTTTTCTTAGTGTAAAAGGACTATATGTTTAGCATGGAAAATGAGAAAAAATATAATAAATGAAATGCAAACCACCCATCCAATAATTCCACTACCCAGTCTTGCCTCCGTCTAATCCATTTCCAACTTTTGGTATTAACATTTTTATATACTGCATATCATTATGGTCTAAATATTTTGTGAACATATGTGTATGATTAAGCATAATTTTAAAAGCAAAAGTGGTATCATAATTTTTAAACAGATGCTTTTTCTACTTAACATTTTCCCATGTCATTAAATATTCTTCAGAAATGTGATTTAAAGATTATACAACGTTCCATTGTATGGAGGTACCGACATTTATTTAACAACTGTCTTACTGTTGGGTTTCCCCTTCCTTTCCCCACTACCAATATCTTCCCATTGCAGACAGTATTAAAATAGTCTTATAGGCAAGTCTTTGGGCTTATCTATACTTATTTCTTTGGATAAATTCTGCAGAGAGCATTTAACTCCACTGAGGACTCCCCTCTGTCTCTTGACTTCTATGCTATCACACTCTCCCTTGTCTCTCTGGCCATGCTCTGTTTCTCCTGCAGGATCTTCTGTAGTCCCTCTAAGATTTTGGTTGGGCCTGTGCTTTCCCCCCCATTCTCCCTAAGCAAGCTCACTCATTCCAAGGCTTCAATTACCATGCCTATCCTGGTATTTTCCGATCTATATACCTTAAGTCTACATATTTCCCCTGAGGTCCTGAGATCTCACTATTTCAAATGTCCCCACTTGGATGTCTTACAAGCACATAAAAACGCAACATAGACTAAACGGAACTCATAATTTTACTCCCCAAATCCTCATCTGCAGTAATTGCTATTTGAGTAAATAACACCATTATTTATCCAGTGGCTCAAGTCAGGAACCTGATGGCCTTGCTTGCCTTCTCTGTTTTATTGCTTGTTTTGCTAGACCCTGTTGATTCTACTTTCCACCTTTGAAGTCTAGAATCTGTTTACTTCTCTTCATCCTCACTGTCACCTCTAGATCAGACTTTCATCTCTTTGCTAATGCAAATGTGGTCCTATTACTCTGAAATTTAAACTCCTTAAAGGGTGATGAGGTTTTGCTGTGTACCCATCCAAATTTCATCTTGAATTGTAACTCCCACAATTCCCACCTGTTGTGGGAGAAACCAGGTGGGAGGTGATTGAATTACTGAGTGGATCCTTCCTGTGCTGTTCTTGTGATAGAGAATGCATCTCATGAGATCTGATGGGTTTTAAAAATGGGGAATTTCCCTCTACAAGCTCTTTCTTTGTCTGCTGCCATCCATGTAGGACATGACTTGCTCCTTTTTGCTTTCTACTATGATCGTGAGGCCTCCCCAACCATGCAGAACATTAAGTCCATTAAACCAACCCTTCCTTATTTCTCTCTTTCTCTCTCTGTCTCCCTCCCTCCCTCCCTCCCTTCCTTTCTTCCTTCCTTCCTTTTTGGTGCTGAAACCTCTTTCTTTTATAAGTTGCCCAGTCTTGGGTATGTCTTTATCAGCAGTGTGAAAACGAACTAATACAAATGACTTCCCAAATACCTTTGGGCCTGGGTCCATACTCCTTACCATGGCTGAACAAGAGTTTTTTAAGGATAACAGGTCCTGCCTATTGTTTTTGTTTGTTTGTTTTTTTTTTTTGAGACGCAGTCTCACCCTGTAGCCCAGGTTGGAGTGCAATGGCACAAACTCAGCTCACTGCAACCTCTGCCTCCCAGGTTCAAACAATTCTCCTGCCTCAGCCTTGAGAGTAGCTGGGATTACAGGTGCCTGCCACCACACCCAGATAATTTTTGTATTTTTAGTAAAGACGGGGTTTCACCATGTTGGCCAGGCTGGTCTCAATCTCCTGACCTTGTGATCCGCCCACCTCGGCCTCCCAAAGTGCTGGGATTACAGGCCTGAGCCACCGCACCCAGCCTGAACAGGAGTTTTTTAAGGATAACAGGTGCTGCCTATTTCTGCAGCTTCATTTCTTGATACCCAGCACTGCTATAAGCCATTATTTCATCGGCCGACTTCTTGTTGGCTCTTCCTGTTCCATTGTTACATGATCATGTCACAGGGTATATCTAATATGGTGCCTGGCATAACAGACACTTCAAAGGACATGTTGAGTTAATAAATGCATAAATATTGGGTGACAGAGTGTTAATATAAATATTTTCTAGAAGCTAGATATACACTGATTGAAAAACAGTAAAGTCTAGAGTCTAGTCTCCAAAATTTAGAGTATTTCAGAACAAGAGTCCAATTCCTATTCTACAGCCTTGGATTAATTTCTTCACTTCTCTAAACTTTAGTTTCCTCATGTATTAAATGAGGATCATAGAATCTACATCAAGTAGATATTGTGGGCATTAAATATGATAACTTAAGTATGATATTTAGTACAATGTTTAGCATATAAATGTTTGATAAATGAAATCCAGCAACAGTGGCAATGACGATCATGATACATTGCATCCAGACAGGTGTTCCACTTTCTGCCAAACCATTGCAGTGTATAGATGTTCCCAATATGCTTTGCAAGTTGCTATTAGTAATTTTATAAAATGCCCCCTGTTGTCTGCAATAATGTAGGTGAAAATTTTATATTTCTTTGGTGAATAGCAATGTACCTATTATTAAATATCCTTTTTTTTTTTTTTTTTT
>NW_016107365.1:4525200-4529873 GCF_001604975.1 Cebus imitator | reverse complement strand
GGCTCACTGCAACCTCCGCCTCCTGGGTTCAGGCAATTCTCCTGCCTCAGCCTCCTGAGTAGCTGGGATTACAGGCACGCACCACCGTGCCCAGCTAATTTTTTGTATTTTCAGTAGAGAGGGGTTTCACCATGTTGACCAGGATGGTCTCGATCTCTTGACCTCGTGATCCACCCGCCTCGGCCTCCCAAAGTGCTGGGATTACAGGCTTGAGCCACCACGCCCGGCCTTAAGGGCTTTCTTTTAACTAAATGTTTCAGTGACATCATTCAGTGACATGCACATGACTTTTTTCTTCCTAAGTATTTCTTCAGATAAATTTCCAGGAGTGGTATTATGGGAAATGCATTCATATTTTCATTACTTTTGACATATATGCCAGGTTGCTGTCTATAAAACACAGACTACATATTTTAATTTTAGAATCCCTCTCCACATCCTGATTCTTCTACTTGTTTTAACTAAAAGTGCAAAACTTAATTACACTTTTCTGTGTATTTATTTTCCTTTTCTTCTTCAAATTTTATTTTGGATTTACAGGGTATACGTGCAGGCTCATTACATGGGTAAATTGCATGATACTGAGGTTTGGTGTACAAATGATTCTGTCATCAGGTACCAAGTATTGTACCCAGTAGTTAGTTTTCCAACCTTTGCTCCCTCTCTCCATTGCCCTCCCACCAAATCTCCAGTTTCTATTGCTGCCATTTTTATGTCCATGAGTACCTAATGGTTAGCTCCCACTTATAGGTGAGAATATGTGTTTTTTGTTTTTGTTTTTTGTTTTTTTTTTTTGAGACTGCATCTTGCTCTGTCACCCAGGCTGGAGTACAGTGGTGTCATCTTGGCTCACTGCAGCCTCCACCTCCCAAGTTCAAGCGATTATCCTGCCTCAGCCTCCTGAGGAGCTGGGATTACAAGCACCTGCTACCATACCTAGCTAGTGTTTGTATTTTTAGTAGAGACAGGGTTTCACCAAGTTCGCCAGGCTGGTCTCGAACTCCTGATCTCAGGTGATCCACCCGCCTCAGCCTCCCAACGTGCTGGGATTACAAGTGTGAGCCACTGTGCCTGGCCAAATTATGGTAAATATATATATTTACCAGCGTATATGTATTATTTAGTGTGTGTGTGTGTGTATATATATAAATATATATATATAATTTTTTTATTTAGTATATATAATTTACTCTAGTAAATATATATATTTATATATAAAAAATATATATGTGATATAGTAAACATACTCTAGAAGTATTCTTCTTTTCTAACTATATGAAAGTGACAGTGTTTAACTTTGAGAATTAGTTAGGATGGCCTTTGTTGGCAAGTAACACAGAAGACTGGAAGTGAGCAGCCTGGAATTGGTGTAGCACCCACATAATATTACCATTGTTCCAGGTTCCCTTCTCTTGGCTCTAGCATATTAATACATGGATTTCCTTCTCATGATCAGCTTATGATTCCAAAAAGGCTGCTCTGCTTCCAGACTTAAAGACTTAAGTCTTCCTTCCAGACAGGAAGAAGGAAAAAGTACAAATGTTTAACAAGAGGTAAAGGTATATGCCAATTGAGTCTGCCCTCTTTTATTAGAAAATAAAAGCTTTCTTGGAAGCCATATCTAATAATTTCTGTTTATGTCTTGTTGGCCAAAATGACCATATGGTTAACCCAGCTACTAGAGGAGTCTAGGGGAGGAAAACAGTTTTAGTAGGGCACATTGCCACGATGAACAAAATTGGATTTGTCCTAAAGAAAGAAGAGAATGGATATTAGTTAAGCAACTTGCGGTACCTACATTGATGTAAATATATATGTAATTTTTCATTAATGATATGAAAAATTGCACATTTTATTTCTTTTAAACCCAGACTAAACTTACCAAATTTTCTGTCCTTCAATCACATATTAAAGGAAATCAAACCAGAAGAAACAAATGCAACTGCGCTTCTCAAACTTATTTCTTTTTCTTTTTCCCCCTCAGGGCACAATATCACTCAGGAATTTGAAATCTGCAGTTATAGTAGGGTTTGACCAATAAAACTCAGTCAAAACACTGCTTTTAATTCTGAAAGCATTCCTGTGATATGGTTTCTTACATGCCAAAGGAAGAAATCAAGCATTATAGGATAGATGTCCTTTTTCTTCTTTTAGTGCCAGCAGGAAAGACTGTCTTTCTCCGTTGCCATAGCTGATATTATTAGCTAACTAGTTAGCTGATTGGCTAACAGTTTCAATCTAGAAATCCCTTGGCTACTCAGTTATTAAAATGTTCTACCTGTGATTTTATGTATTTAAAACATGTATAATGGATTCTAATTCTACCCATTTATGTCTTATTGGAGGGTCAAAGATGATGATGAATCTTTCTGAGGAAATGTGTCTTTTCCATTCAAATAAATAAAACTGTTTATTTCCAGAAATAAACAGAATGAAAACTTGTAATTATGCCCTTTAACTGAGTGGGGGTAGAAATTTGGAGAGCAATTACACTTAAATGATGTAAAAATGAAAAATGTGCTTTTCAAAAACTAACAGATTATAAAATTTTGCTTATAATTTTATAAGAGGAAGCTTTTTACAAGTTTTCTTTCTAATTAAGGGTTTAATTTTCCCTTCATGTCCGGGAAAATACTCCTGGATCTAAGAAACTATTTAAACTTGAAAGTATAGGATGTTTGGAATGATTTAGGGTTTCAAAAGCAAACTCTAAACATATGGCATAGGATTTTGTGCACATTAAAGGCAGTATGGAATTCTGGTTAAGGGAGTGTGCTCTTGAGCCAACATGCTAGGATCACTATCTGAGTGACCACGGGCAAATTGCTTAGCTTCTCTGTGTGTCTCAAGACTCCTCTTAGGTAAACTGGGAGTGACACTAGTATGTACCTGGAAGGTTGGTAAGAGGATTAATTAATTTCCACAGATAAGTCTGTAGTGTGCCTGGCAATTTGTTAGCTGTCAAAAACATCAACTATGATTTTAGCTATTAAGAATTCCCCTTTCCCAGTACAACTAAAGAGCTGTTTTCTGGGTCATGTGAATTAGTAACCTTCAAAATCCAGGGTTGTGGCAAGCTTCTTTTACTTAAGGTTGGTTCCGCTCCCCTTTAAACATAGAGGAAAAATGCAATGAAAACAAACTATTAACATGTTTCCTTTGCTAACAACAAAGTAATAATTAAAGTAATAATTAAAGCAAGCATTGCAACAACAAAAACCAAAGCAATAATCCTTTTACTCTAAAAACCATTCAGACAAAAGCCTCAAAGCATATTTCAAAATATTGTGGTAACAATTTTCAGCATATACTAAACTGATAAAGGCTCATTTTTTTTAGCTGTTCTTTGCTTGAAGCAGGAGCGGCCACGAACAAACCACAGGAACACTGAACTGGGAAGGAATGGCAGTTTTATTCGGCTGGGACCTGCGGTTGGCTCAAGGCCTCAAAAACCGACCTCCCTGACAAAGAAAATCTGCCCTTTTAAAGGTTTACTATAAGAGGTGCACATATGAAAGGGTCATGATTGATTAGGCAAGCCTGGGGGACGTGACTAGGTAGTGGTCTGAGCAGTTAAGCAAGAACAATGCCTTCCGGAGAGAATTCCTCTATACCATGTCCCGTCTATACATAGGATTGTGGTTAGGAGAAGGGAGTTTAACATTTAGACCTGGCCTGCGGTGCCAACCGGTCCTTCCACTGACCTCATCTGACTGGCCTTTAATTTTACTTCCTCCTTTTCTCCAAGCACAGGCTCGGAGAAGGGGGTCTCCTTCCTCCTGCTCGCTAAGATAAACAAAATTTATCTCTGCCGAAGAGGGATGTCAATGGTGATTTTAAAAGAAAAAAACAAAAACTCTCAAAAATAGCGTCATGGTGCAAGCAGAGAAAAGAGAATCAGGCAGGACTAGGTGGCTCACCCCTGTAATCCCAGCACTTTGGGAGGCCGAGGCGGGCGGATCGCTTGAGCTCAGGAGTTCACGACCAGCCTGGGCAGCATGGCGAAACCCCATCTTTACAAAAATTAGGTGTGGTGGTGTGCGCCTGTAGTCTCCGGAGGCTGTCGCCGGAGAATCACTTAAGCTTGGGAGGCGGAGGGTGGCACTGAGTCGAGATCGCAGCTTTCCAGCCTGCCTGGGCTGTGGGAGTGAAACCCTGTCCAAAAACAAAAATAAAAAAAAATTAAAAATTGGACCTTTTCTGTCATAGGACGATTGTAGTTCTGTCTCCTTCCAGAATAGACAGACATTTGGGAGTCAGGCCTCCCTGACTCAGGCACGAATATCTGCACACTTCTAAAACAATAGCTAAGAGTCAATCACACTTAGGAATTTCAAATATTATGAACAAGTTGTATTGGTTAGCTTTACACTAAGGCCTGAGGCTTCAACATCTGTAGGGCATAGTTTAGTAGCCAAAAAAAGCTTCCCACAATAGCAATTGTTTGGGATTACCCTGGGAACTCCTACTTACATATAGCTCTAGAAATGTAAATACAAGTCATATAATTTCATTTATTACTGCTGTAGATAGAACCCAACTATCCAAAATTCCTGCTCAATTAAATCTAATTCCTTTCATTAAAATGGTAAATGATGTGTAACAGTCAAGATTTTGGTTAATTAAATATTACACAAATGGAACACAATAGATTCTTTTTTTTTTTTTTTTTT
>NW_016107365.1:4503692-4525125 GCF_001604975.1 Cebus imitator | reverse complement strand
TCTCGGCTCACCGCAACCTCCGCCTCCTGGGTTCAGGCAATTCTCCTGCCTCAGCCTCCTGAGTAGCTGGGATTACAGGCACGCGCCACCATGCCCAGCTGAATTTTTGTATTTTCAGTAGAGACGGGGTTTCACCATGTTGACCAGGATGGTCTCGATCTCTTGACCTCGTGATCCACCCGCCTCGGCCTCCCAAAGTGCTGGGATTACAGGCGTGAGCCACGCGCCCGGCCACAATAGATTCTTATATGGCAGAAATGTAAAAAAAAAATCACGGTCAAATATATCTATATCAACAAGTATTCTTTGAAATATTTTTTAATCTTGCTAATCATTAGTAAACTCGTGAAAGTTGGTATTGTGATTGTTAAATATTTCCCAGGAATAAAAGAAGCAATTTCAAACTTATCTGGATGAGCTGAAAATAATGCTATGATTCTGGGATGAGTAAAAGAAATTCTTGACAATATTTACATACAATATTGTTTTTCAATACATTTATTAAGTATATTTAGGCTACAATATGCATACTTTAAAGACAATTTATCATGTTTTAAATACTGGAGGGCTAATTTTTACGGTAGGAGTGTGCTATTAGCAAAGGCGCCAGAGGCCACAAGACGGTTGAATTGAGCTTGGAAAGGGAGGAGAGGAAAGCCCGATGGAACCCTGTTGTCTTTCTAGGTCAGAGTTAGTCGGTACCGGTTAGACAGTGAAAGAGAAAAGGTCAACGCAGGAATTTGGTCTCTCCCTGACTTCTCAAGATGAAAGTCCGGGCTCTAGGGCTTCTCCAGACTGTGAAAGAAGCCCACGAGTCTTCCTGGCATGCTCCTAAGTGGCAGTAGGTTTAGGATGGAGGTGGCAGGGCTGAGGCCCGTGGTCCTCGCCCGCGCCCTCTGCACCCCTGTCCGGAGGCCAGGATGGCCGCGCCCACCATGGGTAAATTTCAGGAGTGCCTGCCCCAGGCTGGAGAACTCCGCCAGGCTGTGCGAACGGGATCCTGCGAAGGTCGGCATTAAAGGAACACACAAATTCAGCGTCGTAGCCCCCGCGGCTTAACCGCATCTATTTTTATATCTAAGCCAAGGTCACTCTTTAATACCAGACCATCGCCCTAAGCTGGGCGCTGCCGGGTGACGGCGGCCGGGGCGGAGAGAGAGGGGGCGCGGGTGGCGAGGCGAGGGGCCGTGTGGCGCCCCAGGGCTGGCGTAGCCCGCACCTGCAGGGCCGGCGTCTGACAGCCGAGGCTGGAGGGAGGCAGGGCGGCGTCCCCGGCGCCGAGGAGGGGCCGCGCAGCACAGGCGGGCGGGGGGATTCGCGGTGGGCGCGGGCGCTGCGCGGAAGCGAAGGCTGGAGGCGCTGCGGCGCTAGTGCGTCACGTCGGCGGAGGGCACGGTGGGCCGCGGCCGACCCGCGACGAGGAGCCGGGCGTTCGGGGAGAGCGGGAGGTGGCCGCACCCGCCTTGGCAGCTGCGAGCGGTGCGGCCCGGGGCTGGCCGGAGGTGGCTAGCGAGCAGCCGCCGGCTCCATTCATTCGCGCGGCTCCGCCTCCTTTCCCGGGCTCTTCCAGCGGCACCCGGGGCGCGTCTGAGGTGAGTGCGCTCCCCATCCCGGGCGCGGACCGCGGGGTGAGGCCGAGGCGGCCGCGCCGGGCCCTGCGTCCCCGCCGGCACTGGCCCCGCGGACACCGAGCTGCGACGCGGTCCGCCGGCTGTGGGCGGCCCATGCGGGCTGGGCCTGGCGCAGACCAGTGCGGGCCGCTAGGGCCCAGGGCGCGCGTCCAGCTGGCGGCGATCTGCGAGGGCCCGCCGGGGCGTGTGGCGCCCCCAGGTGCGCCTGCCTCCGCCTCGGCGCCACCATTTTGTGTTTGGGAATGCCGGTCTTGGGTCTTTTCCGCTCGCCTCCGCCGCAGGCCGGTTCCAAGCTGCGGCTTGCCGCCCCCTCCCCTCGCCCTCTCTCCACCTGGATCCTTGGCGTGCGCGCCGATTGCTTTGGCTTGGGGAGACCCGGACCCGGGGAGGTGTGGAACTTCACCGTTTAGACTCGGCTCACCCGAGCAGGTGGCCTCCAGAGATGCTCTGACCGTCTTCCTTTACCTGTAACTACTTTTGGAATAGATATCGTATGATTCTCTCTGCTCTAGAATGCAGGTCGTTGCAGTTTTGTCCTAATTCTGCTCTCAGCTCTCCATTATGCCGTTTTTCAAGAGACCTGGGCCTCAGGAGGTGAAGCCTTGAGCCCTGCGTGGTTTATGGCTCGGGGGTCTGGATTACACTGACTCCCATGACTGTCCTTGGGGAGAAAGGTTGAAGCATCTCACTGGCTTTTCAGTGTATGGGAACCGGCGTGGGTATCGTATTCCGTGGATTCGAAGATAACCACCTGATGCAGGTCACCTTCCCCCTGTGGGAGAGCCATTCCCAACGTAAATTAAAACGAGTGTCAGGATTTTGGGGGAGGTTGGGACCGGAGGAACATATTTCTAAAAAATTACCAGAAGAGAAAGTTTTCATTGTGATTCTCACAGAACTGTGACACAATTTGTCATTTTCAAAGTTCCTGAGAATTTGGGAATCCTTGTTTTAATTTGTTGGCGCCTTGAGAATTACTACTTAGGACCTGAGCAGATTATACCGGAGCCATTTGTATTTTTTCATTGCATCACAGACAGGGATTACAATCGGGAATGCTGGCTGTTGCATAATGCACACATTTGGGCCCTGAAGGGAATAATTCACCGAAGTGGATCTGGGTTTGGTGTGCCACGCGTTTTTATTTTTTATATAGGATGTACAGATAATCTTTGCAAACTACGTCTTGTTATCCTATTATGAAGTGTTTACAGGAAGAAAGATTTTTAGTGACTAATATGGACCAGACTAAAATTTTTAGTGTTTCAGTTTTGCTGGTTTTGGAGGAAAGGAGGCTAGGAATGAGATAAGTCCGTTTGTCATAATACTTGAAACGCAAGGAAAGATAAAACATGATGTCTTTCACAGAAAACTTGTAGCCATTATAGTGGACTCTAATGCTTAAATTTATGATGAGGATCCATTTGGGGTCCTTAGAAATAGCTTATGTGAGTAGCAACGTTGACCTTCCACGAGTGACCATAAATTATTGTGTTTTGCCTGTAGATTTTAGGTTCTAAAAGGCTTCAAATTAGTCTGACCTTTGAGATGGTATTCAAATCATTACAAATGGTGTCATTTATTTAATAAAGATAGAATATATATAAAAGGATTTTGATTTGGAGAAAACAAAATAATTGTTTTTGAGAATAAATTCCATGTCACCCTCCTTTTTAAACTTTTTGTTTTGTTGAAGACACTCCTACTAATTCTGTCTTCAAACAAGTGATTCCATATCGTGTACCATCCGTGGCAGAAATATCATGGTTCCCATTAAAGATATGTTTGTTCCATAGGGAGAATTATGGAGGTGAGAAGAACCTTGGATATTAAGAGATGAGTCTTGGTTTAGGGAATTAAGTAAAAAAAAAAATTGCCTGCTAGAGGTTGCAGATGACCTGTCTGGACCTATCCTATGCCTGTGGGGAATGAGATTATTTTTTTTCTAGTGAATAACAGCGCTGCGTCAAACACAGCTCTTACAGTTTTACATTGATTCTGTCATTATACAAGTCAGAGAAGTTCACTGAATCGGTAAGATTGTATTTAATTGACTCCAGTTTGGAAGTGATCTTGGTGTACTTTTTGATCTTTGAAGTTGCATGAGATTTTGAGCATTGTTTTACCAATGGTTGAGAAATAGAAAAGAAACACCTGATATTTTTCTCCATTGGCTCCTACCTAAATACTCCGTTTTAAGCCTTAAGCATATTATGTTCAGTCATCTGCCTAGAAATTCAATAAGATTTACTTTTTAAAGGTGACTAGAATGTAAGAGTTGAGTATTCATATAGAGATTCAAACAGTGTCTCTCAAGGGTTCTGTATGGATTGTTGGTTGGATAGGAAGTTAAACAAAACTTTTACGTTCCTTCCCCTAAGATTTTATGATTCTAAATGGAAAAAAGGAATTGTTTGATTATTGTGTTTAAGATGATATTCTCTTTACACACCATTATTTTTTGTATATTTAGCCCTAAAATTTAAGTTTTAAATTGGTTATGCCTCAGTGGTAGTAGGAGTATTTCACAATTATTTCAATGATAATAAAATCACTCAAGGTAGAATTTATTAAGGAAAAGGTGTGATGATTTAAAGATAATAAGGGAAAAACTAATAATTTATCAGAGACTTCCTATAATACTTATTAGACTTATGGAGTTTTAGAGCTGGTATATGATACCTTAAGGTTTACGTGCTGTGTACAGGGGACTACTCAACTATGCTAACCTATTTTTTTTGGGCTAGAAAGTTTGTGACTTACGTAGATCCCCCCTACCCCACCTTTATTTTTCTTTCTTTCTTTTTTTTTTTCTTAAAAGATGAGGTTTCACCATGATGGCTAGGCTGGTCTTGAACTCCTGACCTCAGGTGATCCACCCACCTCAGCCTCCCAAAGTGCTAGGATTATAGGCGTAAGCCACTGCACCTGGCTTTTTTTCTTTATTATTATTATTATTTTTAAAGGATATCATTTTAGTTACTAGCTGTTCAAATAAGATGCTAGTTTTAGGCTAAACAAAGAGCTTTCATTTATTCAACAAACATTGAATGTCTGTTGTGTGTTGTAGGGCACAAACAGGCCTTACTGTCACGGAGTCTATAGTTTAGTGAAGTATTGTGGATTAAATGTTAACAATTCTTTAGAGTCTAACTGTACAAATATTTTCTAAAAATACAAGTTGGAAACAAATTTAGCAATTACATTTTTTAAAAAGTGCCATATTGCCACACTTTATTTGTAACTTTTAAGGTATAGAATTACTTTAATTTGGAAAATTCATTCCAGTAGTCCTTGTAATATGTATTTTTAGGCTGGATACAAAAACATGAATGTGCAAAGTAATCTAGAAATTCAGTCTTAAAGGTTAAGACAATCATTAAGCAGGTAATTCTGTGAGTGAACTGAACAAAGTGATATAGGGCATGCAGAGGAGGGCTCCATTAATTCTGTCTGAATGACTCTGGAAGGGGTTTACGGAGGTGGTGACAGTTGAACTTGGTATTGAACAATGGGTGAGTGAGAACTTGTCAGAAGGTTTTCGGGATGTGGGCTATGATGAGAGACAGTCCCAGCAAATTCTAAAGCATAGAGTTATAACTGGTCCTGTTTTGAAAACAGTGAAGTCAGTTGATCTGGCCCAGGTCCCATGGTGGGTTGGGGGCCTGATTGTGAGTGGATGTGTGTGAGTTTTGCTCCATGCTGATGGGGAACCATTAATGGGTTTTCGAAAGAAGAAATGAACAGACTGGGGTTCTCTCTCTTTAGGAAGATCATTCCAATAGCAGTTTAAAAGCTAGATTGGAGTGGAGAAAAGATACGAGCCCTTATGATAATCTTAGCAAGGCCTTGAAGCAAAGCTGTGGCAGTGGAGGTGACAGAGGAGGAGCTAGGATTGAGACACATCTGCTGAAGTAGAGAGGCACTATTTGAGGTGGAAAGAGATGTGCTTTGGTGTCACACATACTGGATTTAAGTCAGGGTACCAGGGCTCTGCTGCCATGGTTGTGTAAATGGAGGACAGTTACTTAGGCTTGGCTTCTTTAGCAGTAAAATGAGTGTGAGACATACCTTGCAACTTTATTGAAATGACCAGTAGTATATAAAGCTCATTGCTTGACATGTGATATGTGCATATTGATAATACCACCCAATTTTGTTAATGATGACAATGAAGAGTTTGTGGTATTAGGGAAAGGAATGACTGAGTGGAGGATGACTTCAGCAGGTTTTAGCACACAGCTGGGTAGGTGGTTGCTTTGATAACAGTGTGAAGAGAGGAGGAAGAGAGGGTTGTAGAAAGAGAGAAGTTAACTGTTTTTTTTTTTTTTTTTTTTTTNTTGGAGATGGAGTCTTGCTCTGTCACCCAGGCTGGAGTGCAGTGGTGCGATCTTGGGTTGCTGCAACCTCTGCCTCCTAGGTTCAAGTGATTCTCCTGCCTCGGCCTCCTGAGTAGCTGGGATTACAGGTACCCACCACCATGCCTGGCTAATTTTTGTGTTTTTAGTAGAAACAGCGTTTCAACTTGTTGGTCAGGCTGGTCTCGAACTCCTGACCTCAAGTGATACAGCCACCTCGGCCTCCCAAAGTGCTGGGAGCTACCACGCCCAGTCAACTTCGGATGTACTTTATTTAGATTTGGGTTTCCTGAGGGAGAATCTAGGTAGAGGTGTTGAGTAAACTGTTAAATATGAATCCGACTTTCTGGAGAGCTATCTAGGCAGATAATACAGATTTGGGAGCAGCCAGTGTATATGTATATATTTGATAAATGGAGCCACTAGACAGGATAAGATTTCTCTTATTTATTTTTTATTTGTTTTTGGCCAAAATGGGAAAAGACAGGATAAGATTTCTAAGAGCAAGTAGAATAGCCAAGGCTTATAGTTAGGTGAAATATTGTGAATTAAAATGTTTAAAATGTTCCTTAAAGTCTAAATCACATTTTTGAAAATAGGAATTGGGAGCAAATCTGTTTATTAGATTGGTTTTTTTTTTTCAAGTGCTACATTGCACGTGGAGGATCCCTGCATTCATGGATTGTACAGAGGAGATGGGTCAGTTGCTGAAAGAATCTAAGAAGAATTGAGAGAGAGTATTGTCCTGAGTGTCAAGGAAAGACAAATTTTTAAGTGACAGAAGGTAGTCAGTTTGGTGTAGTCTGTCATAAGGCCAAGAGGAGTAAGCATGAAAATAATCAGTTGAATTTGGGACTTGGAGTGTTATTGGAGATCTTATGAGGAGTAGTATTAATATAGTGATAAGGGCAGAAGCCAATTTAGGAATCCATAGAAGTGGAGAAAAAGTGAGTTTGACTTTTTGTTATACAATGAAAGATAAAGTACTAAATCATACTAATAAGGAATTTTATAGTCTAAAAGCTATACCAGTGCTTTCAAGTTTGGATTGGCACCTGATACACCTGATTAATTTACTTTGATCCTTCAGTCAACAGTAGTTACTACTCAGTGCAGTTCTACATTTTAAGCCCATAGGCATAGGTTTGAATTCTGACTTTGCTGTTTCTAGCTGCCTTTTATTAAGATATTAAATCTCTCCTGGCCTCAATTTCCTCATCTGTAAAAGAGTGGTTATTACAGAATTTATCTCAAAATGTTGTTGACAGAATTACCTAAATGTGATAATGTATTAATAGTGAGCTACTAATATTATTGTCTGAACCAGTATCTAGTTCAGTGATCCTCACCTTATCTTTTCTCCCTTTTATTATCTCTCTTCACCCACCCCATGACCATGTACACTTTGTTGAGGCACATTTCTTTCTTTTCTAATAGAGATGGGGTCTTGCTTTGTTGCCCAGGCTGGTATTGATCTGCTGGCCTCAAGCAATCCTTCCACCTCAGCCTCCTAAAGTGCTGGGATTACAGGCATGAGCTACCATGCTCAGCTTAGGTACATTGCAAAGCAGTAATTTACTTCCTTATTTAAAAAATCCTGATATATCTATCATTCATCAATCAGAGCTTTTGATCTATATGAGATAACCGCGAGTTGAGTTGATAGAAATGTTAAAAATTAGGAAAACCTTCATTTTTTGTCAGTTTGTGTATTAATATAGGGGACATGTATTTTTTTGAGATAGAGTCTCACTCTGTTGTCCAGGCTGGAGTGCGGTGGCGCCACCTTGGCTCACTGCGCCCTTCACCTCACCAGTTCAAGAGGTCTCCTGCCTCAGCCTACTGAGTAGCTGGGACTACAAATGTGCCACCATGCCTGGCTAATTTTTGTATTTTTAGGTTTTGCCATGTTGGCCAGGCTGATCTCGAACTCCTGACCTCAAGTGATCCACAAGTCTTAGCCTCCCAAAATGTTGGGATTACAGGCGTGGCCACCACTCCTGGCCTTGTTTTTTTTTTTTTTTGTAATTGAAAATAATTCATGTTGGCCCCTTTTTAGCTTTTGTGGATCCCAAACTAAGAGCCTATTTTCTAATTTTAGATATGGTGCTGTTCTCTGTTAATTATTTATACTCATCAGTGGAAACTATAGCTAAATTTAGCAAAAAAGTACCTAAATTTTATTTTACTTTTTTCTTTTTTAACTTTTATTTTAGGTTTAGAGGGTACATGTGCAGATTTGTTACATGTGTTCATTGTGTGTTGCTGGTATTTGGTGTACAAATGATTTAGTCACTGAGGTAGCGTGCATACTATTTGATAGGTGGCTTTTTGACCTTTACCCTCTCCCATCCTCTCCCTTCAAGTAAGCCCTGCTGTCTGTTGGTGTCTGTAGCTCCCCTCTTTGTGTCCATGTTTACTCAGCATTTAGCTTCCATTTATAAGTAAGAACGTGTGATATTTGGTTTCTGTTCCTTTGTTAATTCCTTTAGGATAATAGCCTCCATCTTCATGCATCCATGTTGCTGCAAAGGACATGATTTTGTTCTTTTTTTGACTGTGTAGTATTCCACAAAGTACCCAAATTTTAGACATCTTGATATTTGGCTTTAGAATATAATATGTATTTAAAAATACTTGAAATTAATTTCAAACCATGAAAGAAGAAATAGAAGTGATTCTGAATAAATTTCATTTGGAGTATACTAACTTTTCTGTATCTGAGTAGCATCCGTGGCTGGAAAGAATGACATACTGGCTTGAATAGACCCAAGGGAAGTTCTTGTGCCTGTGAGGGTACTTAGGATGGGCAGAGAGCGTTTTTCCTGTCTCTAGTTGGAAACATACTGTCTGTAACCAGTATCTTTGAGTAGTTTGTTGACTGTTCATGTTTTCATGCACTGTAATTAATTCATTTTGGCTAGAATTTATTGTTGGAAAGACTCAGTTCTTTTACCCTTTACAGATATGCAGAATAAGTCTAAACTTCTAAACTTTTCATCTGCATATTAATTCTTCAACTACTTTAAGGGTAGCTTTTTTGAGACAAGATCTGGTCCTGTTGCCCAGGCTGGAATGTAGTGATGCAGTCTAGTCTAGACTCATTGCAATCTCTACCTCCCTGCAACCTCTGCCTCCCTGGCTCAAGCTATTTTCCCTCAGCCTCCTGTGTAGCTGGGACTGTAGGTGTTTGCCACGATGGCTGGCTAATTTTTTTTTTTTTTTGTGGAGATGGGGTTTCTCCATGTTTCCCAGGCTGGTCTTGAACTTCTGAGCTCAATTGCTCTTCCCTTGGAAGGGAATAAAACACCGCAGATGGTGTCTGATCTATGAAAAATGCAAGGATACTTTTCCATCCCTCGATGGAAAAGTTATTTCACCTTAACTTTAAAAAAACCTTGGTTATGGTTCATATTTAATCTAGTATCATCTAAATCTCACGGTCTTCTTATTTGTCTGTGTTCTTCAGCAATGGATAATTTAAAAACTATGGTGCAATTTAGTGAATTTCATTTTTCCCCAACTCTATTTCGGAGTAACTCATTAAAGAAATATTTAGACAAATAAAATAAAATACCTAGGAATAAATTAACCAAGGAAGTAAAAGATCTCTGCAATGAAAACTATGAAACATTGATGCAAGAAATTGAAGAGGACACAAAAAATGGAAAGATGTTCCATGTCAATATATTGGAAAAATCAATATTGTTAAAATGTCCATATTGCCAAAAACAGTCCACAGATTCCATACAATTCCTATCAAAATACCAATGACATTATTCACAGAAATAGAAAAAAAAATCCTAAAATATTTATGGAACCACAAAAGATCCAGAATAGCCAAAGCTATCCTGAGTAAAAAGAGCACAACTGGAGAAATCACATTATCTGACTTCAAATTATACCACAGAGCTGTAGTAATCAAAACAGCATGGTACCAGCATAAAAGCAGACACATAGACCAATGGAACAGAATAAAGAACCCAGAAATAAATCCATACATCTGCAGTGAGCTCATTTTTGACAAAAATGACAAGAACATACATTGGGGAAATGACAGTCTCTTCAATAAATGGTGCTGGGAATACTGGATATCCATATGCAGAAGAATGAAACTAGACCCATGTCTCTTGCCATATACAAAAACCAAATAAAAATGGATTAAAAATTGAAATCTAAGACCTCAAACTATGAAACAAACTCTCCAGGGCATGGGAGTGGGCAAAGATTGCTTGAGCAATACCCCACAGGACAGGCAACCAAAGCAGAAGTGGATAAGTGGGATCACGTCCAGTTAAAGCTTCTGCACAACAAAGGAAACAACAAAGTGAAGAGACAACCCACAGAATGGGAGAACGTATCTGCAAACTGTCTCTCTGATAGGGCATTAATAGCCAGAATATATAAGGTGCTCAAACAACTTAGTAGTTGAAAACATGTAATAATCTGATTAAAAAGTGGGTCAAAGATCTGAGCAGATGTTTCCTAAAAGAAGATATACAAGTGGCAAACAGGTGTATGAAAGGGTACTCAACATCATTGATCATCAGCAGAATGGAAATCAAAACTACATTGAGGCCAGGCATGGTGGTTTATGCCTGTAATCTCAGTGCTTTGGGTGGCTGAGATGGGCAGATTGCTAGAGCTCAGGAATTCGAGATCAGCCTGGGCAACGTGGTGAAACCCCACCTCAACAAAAAAAATGCCAAAAAATTAGCTGAATGTGGTTGTGCATGTCCGTGGTCCCAGCTACTGGGGAGGCTGAGGTGGGAGGATCTCTTGAGCCCAGGAGGTTGAGGCTGCCGTGAGCTGGGATTGCACCACTGCACTCCAGCCTGGACAGCAGAGCAGACCCTGTCTCAAAAACAAAACCAAAACCCAACAAAAACAAACTACGTGAGATATCATCTCACCCCAGTTAAAATGGCTTTCATCCAAAAGACAGGCAATAACGAATGCTGGTGTGGATGTGGAGAAGATGGAACCCTTTTACACTGTTGGTGGGAATGTAAATTAGTATACCACTATGGAGAACAGTTTATAGGTTCCTTAAAATCTAAAAATAGAGCTACCATATATACCAGCAGGTATATACCACTGCTTGGTATATACCCAAAAGAAAGAAAGAAATCAGTATATTGAAGAGATTTCTGCACTCCCATGTTTATTGCAGCATTGTTCATGATAGCTAAGATTTGAAAGCAACCTGAGTGTCAGTCAGCAAATGAATGGATAAAGAAAATGTGGTACATATACATAATGGAGTACTATTCAGACATAAAAAGGAATGAGATCTTATCATTTGCAACAACATGGATGGAACTTGAGATCATTGTTAAGTGAAATAATCCAGGCACAGAAAGACAAGCTTTGCATGTTCTCATTTATGGGAGGTAAAAAAATTAAAACAATTAAACTCATGGAGATAGAGAGTGGAGTGATGGTCACCAAAGGCTGGAGAGGGTAGTAGGTGATGGGGGAAGGTGGATCTGGTCAATGGGTACAAAAACATAGATTGAAGAAGATCTAGCACTTGATAGCTCAACAGGGTTTTGACTGTCAACAATTTATTCTGTATTTTAAAATAACAAAGTGTGATTGGATTGTTGGTAACACAAAGGATAAATGCTTGAGGTGATGGATGTGATTATTATTTTTGAGATGGCGTCTCGCTCTGTCACCCAGGTTGGAGTGCAGTGGTACAATCTTGGCTCACTGCAACCTCCACCTCCCTGGATCAAGCAGTTCTCCTGCCTCATCCTCCTGAGTAGCTAAGACTTCAGGTGTGTGCCACCATACCTGGCTAATTTTTTGCATTTTTATTAGAGACGGGGTTTCACCATGTAAGCCAAGCTAGTCTTGACCGCCTAACCTCAGGTGATCACCCATCTTGGCCTCCCAAAGTGCTGGGATTACAGGTGTGAGCCACTGCGCCTGATCTGTATGTGATTATTTACCCTGATGTGATTATACATTGTCTCCTGGGTCAAAATACCTCATGTACCCCATAAATATATAAACCTGCCCTGTACCCACAAAAATTAAAAATAAAAGATATGTTGAGTAGGTATTTTACTTTGTCAGTTTATATGTTTTCTATTTTTTTTTTTTTAACTTTGAAACACTTGGTTTCATTTGAATTGTGTAGTAACCATTTAAAAATTCTGAAGAAGATGGGTCATGGTGATTAGATACAGAAAGTCTGAAGAAACTGTATTGCAAGATTTAAAAAGATATAACTCCTAAGGAGTGACTGAATAACCTAGTTGTTATATTCTATGATTGTATTACACTTAGACACATCATGGATTATGTTGGCGTTTTGTCTTAAAACTTGGTCATTGCCTAGGCTCAGAGCTGGACTCGGCCACTTCCTAGGTATGTGAACTTGGGCAGCTTCCTTAATCTGTCCACATCTGAGGCTCCTCATTCAGAAATTGTGTATAGGAATACCTGATTCATAGGATCATGTTGAGGAATGAGATATGTAGAGTGTTTCAACACGATGCAAGGTGCAAGATAAGCAATCAGTAAATGGTGGTTCTCTTGTTATCATCAGAAAATACATTCTGAGTTTAAAAACAAATTGTAAATGATATTTTGAAGGTTACTATCCTTTCGTAAATTATGACCTTTCTTCCTAGCTTCCATCTCTAGGTAAGCTGTAAATGCTTGGAAGGAAAGTAATGAATTGTAGACCTGTATGTTATTAATTAGAAGGGCTATCAATGATCATTTGGCCCATCCTCACTTTTTACATGTGCTGAAAAAGTAGATTCATTATCTCTGGAGTTCTGAGCCTGCTCGGAGAGACAGATGAAGAGAAATGAACCTCATTATTATGTATTATGTATAGTTATATGATAAGTACATTGAAAGATTTAGGCACAAGGTGCTTACCTTAACAGTCCCTCAGCTTGTCTCCCTTCAATTCTTCCTACCAATCCAACCTATATGTAGCTGTCAAATAATTTGTCTTAAAACATAGCCTTCAATTTCTCTCCCCTACCCAAGGTCCCTTAATGGCCTGCTGCTTGTATACCAAATGAAGTCTACACCCTTTAATTTGGGATTCTTGGCCTGCTACGTTCTGTCCTTAATTTGTTCTCTTAGTACTTCCACCACCATTTGTCTTTATGTACTTTAACTTTCCTGGTGAATTCAGCTACTCGCCATTCTAGGTGCACTTTAAGTCATCCATTCAGCATATTCTTTTTGAGGGCCTTCCCCATATATGCCTGTTCAAAGGCCATCTGTTACTTTTTATCTAGCAGCATGTCTTTGTTCATCTGTGGCAGCTCTTCCTCCTAGCACCAGTGTGTGGTGTATGTATACAAACTTTTATTCAGTCATTCATTTATTTAGTAAATACGTTTTGAAGTTAGATAAGACTACTCTCTCTTGTCCCATCTTCCCATGGGCCTGCTGCCAATGAGAGGTAAGAATTGTACTGAATCTGGGTAAATAAGCCCACCTGAGTTTGCTAGAGAATAGCATGAGCAGGTTAATGAGGCCGTTGCTCCAAGTGCAGAGTTGGAGAGGTGCAAAAGGGAGAGCCTGTGGTTCAGGGGCTGCAGTTTTTCCAAATTGCTGAGATACTGTGCTACATAGCGGTAGCCATGGTTATGTTTCTTAGTTGTCTAGTGAAAATACTAGGGAGTTTGGTCGAGTAGTGGTGGGGATTATGACTCAGCAGAATATTTCTCAAATGTTATGCCAAAATGCCAAATTTTGTTTTGTTTTGTTTTTGCTTTTGTTGTTAGACATGTTTCCTTTAAAATGAAAATATCAGTCTTCATTGTTCTAAATGAGACAAATCTTTGTGATATTTTATATTAAAAATATCCACAACTATGAACATATAATTTAGACTCCTATTTTTAAAAATTGGTTGTATCCTTGAGGTTTACTATGTCCAACCCTTGTTAACTTTAATAAAGCCCCTGTATAGTCAGATTCGTGGTAGAGAAGCCAGGTATAATATAAGAAATTTTATATCGTCAGTGTTGAAATGGACACAAGTTTATGATTTATTAATTTGAGTAGTTCTTATTTTATCTTTTCTGAGCTTTACACACTGCTGATTATAAACAATGTTTAGTAGTCTAGGTTGTAAGGTACCAGAGTTGCTGACACATTCCACAGGCAAATATATTATTTTCTTTACTGTGCTAGGGTATGTATGTGTGTATGTATGTAGTAGGGTCATGTGGAAGCTTCAATTACAAGCCGGTTTCTATTTCTTTCTGTCTCAAATATCATCTGTTAATTTATCTTTAGACTTTTGCAAATGTTTTGAGGAATGTAAGTAACATTCTCTATATCCTGCTCATAGGATATAGATAATAAGATAATGATTTGTCATCCATTCCTGGATGTGGTAATTCAGTATGTATTTTGTGTTCCAACTATTGAGCATCTTTGAAATAATATGAATTATTTTATATTATTCACGAAACAATATGAACACTACAAATTCATATTCTGTCTCCTTCAGAATTAGGATAGAGGCATGTAACCCAAATTTTGCCTATGACACGTATCCAAGAGAGACTATATTACAAATTGAGCTACTGTAGGAAGGCGGCCCTAAGAGGAGTGACTTTCTTCCTCTTGTGTTTCCTCTCTCGGGGCCCTCTCTCTTCTTCCTTCACCTTACTAGAAGCAAGTTCTGTTAACAGTCTAATGTATCCTTCTAGACTTGCTGTACAAACATATTAGTATGTTTAAAAAATTTAGCTGGGTGTGGTGGCACATGCCTGTAGTCCTAGCCATTCAGGAGGCTTGTTGAACCCAGAAGTTTGTGGCTATAGTGAGCTATGATCATGCCACTGCACTCCAGCCTGGGTGACAGAGCGAGATCCTGTCTCAAACAAAAACAAAGCAAAAAACTAATGCAAGTAGGCACTTCTTTTTTTCAAAAAAAGAGAAGTTGAGCGTTTTTGATGTTTGTTTTTCCTGTTTTATGAATTTTCTGTTCATGCCCTTTGTTTATTTCTATCTTAGCTTTTAAAAAAAACCATTGCATTATTTGTCTGTATTAAGGTATTAGATTGTATAAGTCATACTGGTTATAATTTGGCTCCGATTTTTTTCTTTTTATATGCAAATGTTTTGATTGATATTCAGTTACTAGTTGCAGCAGTTTATTCCTTTCTTAGCCAGAAGGAATTTTCCTCTATGTATTCTGTATGTTCAGGTAATTTGCCCGTGGCTACACAGCTAGTAATCCTGTTAGTTTGGCTCAAGAACACACTCTTTTAATGAGTATTTTATACCACCTTTCACACACTCTCAAAATCCTTTGCCATATAACTGGATTTTGCTTTTGAAGGCCTAAACAATACCAAATATACAGTACCTTCATGCTTAAATGATTTCTTATCTAGGAGCATTTTCCTGTACATGAAGAGAGAATTAAACCTTGAGTTGGAAAGCACACTTGGAAGACTTTCTCTGACCTATATTAAACAATCTTTAGCCATCTTGGGGCAGCCTGAGATGCTATGCTTTCAGACATACCAATGTGATGGAAAAAAATAGACATTGGAGTTGGACTGCCAGGTCCAAATACTAGCTCTGCTGCTTACTAGTAGTGTGCCCTTGAACAAGTTACTCAGCCACTTTGTGTCTTTGTTTCCTTTTTGGTAAAGTGAAGAGAATTAAGCACCTACTTAATGCGTTTTTGATTAAAAACTACATCAGGGAATACACATGAAGTGTTCAGAATAGCTTGCTACTTGAAATAAGAGCCAACAGGTATGAATCCCATTCAACTTCCTGCTCCATTACCTAATTTATAGGCAGTCCTAATCCATACCTAATTAAATGTTTTTACTTTCTCAGAAAACAGAAGAGGATTGCTGAACAGTGTTGAGGCTCATTGGAGATTTTGATAGTTGTAGCAGTTATTTTTGTCATATTCAAAAACTCTGCTCCCATAGTAGAAAAAGGTGAGTGGTTAGAGGAATCTAGGATTTAGGACCTTGTGTAGCACAGGAACGATAGAAGAAAGGGTAAGTAAGGTGAAGGGATTAGTTGAGCTGATGTAGTACAGGGCCAAGGTTGATTAGGGAGGGAAATGATGTTAGAAAACAGAAAAGGGTGGACTCAAGAGAGGAATCATCATAAGGTTCAGAAGTAAGGCTGATTATGTTGCCTGGATACCTAACCTATTCTTGGTTGGAGAGACAATTGTGAGGGGTAGGATCCTGACTTGGATTGGCTGAGGTAATTATTTTTTTCCCTGATAATTTTTTCAGCTCTAAAGTGTGCATACTTGTTTTTGGATCTGCCTCTCCTAGCAAAGCCCCCAAAGAATAGCAGTAACCCATAGGAATCATGAAATAACTTATGAGCTGAACACGTAGATTATGTTCCCCTCTTTTCAGAATATAGTTGACATCCAGTAATCAACAATAAATAGATTAAAAAAAATCACAGTAATATTTTGTTTTCTAACTCTTCTCATGCTTTTCTTCTTAGGGGCATTCATTCTTTCAAATACGTAATTTTTTGGGAAAAAGGAATGATTAAAAGGTAGATATAATATAGCAGATGCTGATGATCTTAGATTTCTTATATAAGAGGTCTTGGTATTATGTTTTTATACAGCCTACCCAGGATTAATGAGCATACCATTTGCTTAATTTGTAAATTAGTTCCGACACTTTTTACACTTCGCTGTCCATTCTGTGTCAGTTTTTTGATGGGTTCATTTAAGGCTACATTAAGCTTTCTCATTCATGTAGAACCTAGTTGGGCCTTTTGGTTTATCTCATGGACAGAGCATAAAGTACTTGACACAATTTGATCTGACAGCTTTACAGTTATGTAACGTAGAACAGAAGCTTAAAAACAACAAAAAAGAGAGAGAAGTGAGGGATTTATCATAGCAACCTGTATTTCTCCCTGGAACTTTACTACCCTTCCCCTGCCTCTAAACTGTAGTAGTAGAACCCCTGGGAGACTAGTAATTTACATAGTCTTAAATTAACCAAGACTCAGAAAAAATTCCAAGTATTTAGGGGTGAAAAGGTCTTTAGGATTATCCTGTCCAGTTACATTACTTTACCAATGAGAGTGCAGAAGCCTAAACAGGGTAAGTAACTTGCCTGTGGTCATCAAGCTAGTTAGTGGCAGAGCCAGCCCCAGAGCCAAGGTCATAAAATTCAATTCTAGTTAGTGCTCTTTCTGGTGTAATACATGAATTGAATATTTAATAATGTAATTATGTTTTATAAAAGAAAATGTTATGTAAGCATGACAAATACTTTATTTGATTTTGCATATTTAATAAAAATAATATATTTAAAACTATACCTGATTGCCTGGGTTAATTTTTCTCTAGCTTCACTAGTGGTGTGATGTTAGTCAAGTCTCTTGAACTCCAAAACTGTTTCTTCAGCTATCAAATGGGGCAGTGGTGGGGGTGGGGGACAAAAAAATATAGAGGACCTTGTTATATAGTAAATGTGACAGTCTCTCTAAAGCCTGGTAAAGGGATATTTCTCAGTAAATGTTACCTGCTGCTGTTACTGATTTATAATAATTTCTAATTCTTTTATCTTCCTTTAAATTTGAATAAAATTTAGCATTGAGAAGGACTGATTACAAAAGTAATAGATTTAAGAACAGATTTGCAAACACAAAAATGTTTTAGAAGAGAGGTATGGGTGTATGTGTGTCTGGGCCTTTGGAATTCGGGAAGTGTTTTCCGGTTTTTTTTTGTATTAGAAGCTATGATGGTTACAGTTGTTTTTATTTGTATTTTTTTTGAGAGGGAGTCTCGCTTTGTTGCCCATGCTGGGGTGCAGTGGTGTGATCTTGGTTCACTGCAACCTCTGCCTCCTGGGTTCAAGCCATTTTCCTGCCTCAGCCTCCCGAGTAGTTGGGATTACAGGCATGTGCCACCACACCCAGCTAACTTTTTTGTATTTTTAGTAGAGATGGGGTTTCTTGCCCTGTTGGCCAGGCTGGTCTCTAACTCCTGACCTCAGAGGATCCACCTTCCTTGGATTCCCAAAGTGCTAGGATTACAGGCGTGAGCTACCGTGCCTGGCCCAGATACAGTTGTTTTTAAACTGTTCAGAAATCACAACATCTAACTCAGGAGTTTCTCCCCTGGTGCTCTTTTGTATGCAAATTTCAGTGTATCTAAATTGTCAGACTCTAGGACACAGGGTTGTTTTGTATTTAAATAACATTTTGTGTGTTAAAAAAAATCTTTGACAATAATAACAATAAGCCAAGAAATTATTTTTTCTGTAAAAAAAGAAACTTAGAAAAGGTTTAAGAAGAGTCACTAATTTCTGTTTTCACACTTTAGTGATATTCTACTTGCCTTTGATCTATAGTAATGTCTTTTTGAATAGTTCTGTGTTTTTCTAAGGTGCTGACATACTACTGGTGATTTGGTAGATGACTTTATATTCAGGTGAACATTTAAATCATAGAAATTTAATGCTGATTAGGAAAATGCATGATCTAATATATCAAATTAGTGGTTTCATAGGTCTTATTTTTTTTTTCTTTATTGTTGTACCCACATGAAATGGAAGGTTTCATAAGCCTTGATAGTTGAGGGTTAATAAAATGTTTCTACAAAAGTGAGTTGAGATTCTGATACATACTACAACATGGATGAACCTTGTGACCATTATGCACAGGGACATAAACTTGACATGAAAGGACATTTATTCTATAATTTCACTTAAAGTGTTCCTAGAATAGTCAAATTTGTGGACAGAAAGCAAAATAGAGGTTAGCAGGGGCTGCTGGGAGGACAAAATGGAGAGTTATTGTTTAATGGATACAGACTGTTTGGGGTGATGAAAAAGTTCTGGAAGTGGATAGTGGTGCTGGTTGCACAACATTGTGAGTAGTATACTGCAACTGAATCGTATACTTAAAAATGGTTAAAATGGTAAATTTTGTTATGTATGTTTTACCACAATTATAAAAGGGGGAGCAGGAATGGGATGAGATGAGTGCATATTGGTTTTTTTAAAAAGTGAATTGAGAAAACTATTAGATAGTGGTATAGGCACGTGACACTGAGAAAAATGTTGACGGCCGTATGCAAATGATTGAGGTTTGGGCAACACTGGGATAGAGGAAAGATGAGTGGAGTTAGGGACACCTGTTCTGTGTTCCAGTCTCACCCCCAACATGACCTAGTAGGGTGGGCCTGTACACCACTCTTATCTAAAGCCTGTAAGGGCTGTGCACAGTGGCTTACATCTTTGATCCCAGTGCTTAGGGAGGCCGAGGCAGAAGGATAGCTTGAACGCAGGAGTTTGAGACCAGCCTGGGCAACCTGGGGAGACCTCATCTGTACAAAATTTAAATTAGCTGGGTGTGATGGTGTGTACTTGTGGTCTTAGCTACTTGGGAGGCTGAGGCCAAGACTTCTGAGACTCTTTGCTACCCTAAAGTTCTCTGATTTTGTGTTATGCCATTGGGTTCTTTATTTAGATGACCTACTTTGCTTATTTAAAAGAATTTTCTCCTTTTCAATGATTAAAATAAAATGCATATTTAGAATTTTAAATATGAAATTAGGATTTAAACTATTTTAAGAACCATAATATCATAGTAACAGTAGGCAAAAAAGAACTCACTTGTGAACTTGCTGTTCCATCTAACTCTTTTTTTTTTTTTTTTGACACAGAGTCTTACTCTGTCACCAGGCGCCACGCTGGAGTGAAGTAGCGTGATCTCGTCTCGCTGCAACCTCTACCTCCTAGGTTCAAGCAATTCTCCTGCCTCAGCCTCCCAAGTAGCTGCGACTATAGGCCCCCAGCACCACACTTAGCTAATTTTTTGTATTTATCATAGAGACAGGGTTTCACCATGCTGGCCAGGCTGGTCTCGAACTCCTTACCTCATGATCCTCCCCCTTCGGCCTCCCGAAGCGCTGGGATTACAGTCTTAAGCCATCGTGCCCGACCCTATCAAACTCTTATGTCCATTTTGTATTCCTTATACTGCCATACTATTTTTATGTGCGGTTGTGATTAATTATGCTTTTATAGACAGAGTTTCTGGCAGTAGTCTTCAAATACAAATATTCATTTCATGCTTTAGATTACAGTTACTCTTAGTAAATGAAAATTTTAAATGTGTTTTATCTATACATTGTTTTGGTAGCTAATATTCAAGTGAATCTTTTGAATTTATTTAAGGGAAATACTGTGACCTTAATTCTCTTGAGCCTCATCTGGTCAATGATATTGTATAATAAATGTCTCAATCCTTTTCTTGGATATTGGAGTCTCTGATACAGTTACTTGGATATTTGCTATTTGGGGTCTTGTCTTTAAGAGAAGAAAAACAGTTAATACGTTGTTTTCCTAGTCACACTTCTTTCATCCACTATTGACCATTTGTTTTGTATTTATAATTTCATCTAAAATTTTAACCTTCATTGGAATTGTTAGATGAGACTATAGAACATATATTTCCTTAGTTTGCTTTTACATATTGAATTTGATAGAAATACAAAGATTTGCCCAAGCTAACAAAGAAGCTTCTTTCGCAGTAGAGCTGCTGTTTTATTTTGTGGTCCTTTTCTAACTATAACATCTTACGTGCATAAGCTCCTGGCTGATCTCTCTTGAAATTCATAGGCTTTTTAAAAGTTGGCTGGAAATCTTCTGGTATTACTCCTAAATCATTTCACAAATTTTCTTGCCTTCTCTTTAATTTAGACATTTACATTTACTAACAGTTGAACTGAATTTGTACTTTCTATTTTTAGGTTTTGATTAAAAAAAAAAAACCATACATATTTATGTAAAATTTGGTTCCCAGCTGTATGTACATCAAGTTTTAAAATCCTTTGGACCTAAATTTCAGATTAGGGTAAAAATAGTTTTCTCTATCATAATTGTATCTTCAAAATTCGGGAAAACATACTCAATTATATATAACTGTCACTGTGTATGTCAATCCTGTCTTCTTTTTCTTGGTGTTTATCTCATATTTCCATCAGATTTTGCGTTTCTTGCCTTCTAATACTTTCATGATAAAATAAGTTTGAAGGTTGTTTCAAAGAGGAAAGTAACTTTTAGTTGACCCTTCTGCCTTTCTCTTTATAAAACTTTTAAAAGTAAAAATTGAAGAGGTTATTGGGTAAATACAAACTAGGTAACTTTTAAAACAAGATGTTCTATACTAGCTTTATTTATACTCCTTTTACGATCTAATAGCTTAGTATTTGATATAATAGATCATAAGTTTATTTTTTGTGTAATGTTTTACTATGGAAATTTTTCTTTTTCTTTCTTTTTTTTTTTTGAGACAGAGTCCCACTCTGTCTCCCAGGCTGGCACGATCACAGCTCACTGTATGGTTGAACTCCTGGGTTCAGATAATTCTCTCACCTCAGCCTCCCTACTAGCTAGGACTACAGTCTCATGCCACCATACCCAGCTAATTTTT
>NW_016107365.1:4481338-4503682 GCF_001604975.1 Cebus imitator | reverse complement strand
TAGAGCTAAGGTCTCACTATGTTGCTCAGGCTGGTCTCAATCTTCTGAGCTCAAGTGATCTACCCCTCCTTGGCCTCCCAAAGTGCTGGGATTACAGGCATGAGCCACAGTGCCTGGCCTCATGGAAATTTTCAAGAGTAAACAAATCAGAATACTCTCCACAATGCATTGATGTGTCTCTTAAGTTTCTTTTAATTTACATTTTTTTCTATCTTTTTTTCTTTAAACTTCATGTCATATATTTGGAAGAAACTGAGTTATTCTAAATTTGGTTGATTACATACTTAAGGCATCATTTAACATACTTTTCTGATGGCTTGGTTAGATTTAGGTCTGATTTTCTTGTTGCATCACATCAGGATGCAGTAGGGTTGTCTCGCTTTTAGTAAGATTGATTAGGCTGTGTGTATAGACCTAACAGAAGTGACCAAGTATGCCTACCAGAAAACTCATGCAGGAGTGCTCATAGCAGCTTTATTTTCATAATTGCCAAATACTGGAAATAGCCAAATGTCCATCAGCAGTAGAATGGGTAAATAGGTTAACTGATAGATGCAACAACATTCATGTTTCTCACAGAAGTAATGTTGAGTGAAGAAAGTTAACACAGTAAAGAGCATACTGAATAATTTCAAATATAAGAAGTTCAAAATGAAAAATAACAAAAAAGAAGTTCAAAATGAGCAAAATTAATGTCATTTAAAAATAAGATAGACCAATGAAATAATAGTACCTATTGAAAAAGTCTTTTCCCTGCCAAATGAGATATCTCCATTGTTAATCAATTTCCATAGATATGTGTATTTCTATATTTTGTTCCATTTGTTTATTCACATGCCTGTATCACATTGTTTTAATTATAGAAGTTTTATAAGATGTTTTAATCTCTGACAGGGTGCATTCTTTTAGCTATTTTTGCTTGTCTGTTCTTTCAAATTAATTTTATAATCAGCTTTTCTTGCTTGAGGAAAAAAAAAATCTTAAAGGTGTTAGGATTGCATTAAATTAATTAGATTCTTTTAGGGAGATCTGGTGCTTTTATGATGCTGAAGCTTTCTTTCCAAGAATGTGGTTTCTCTTTCCTCTTGTTCACTTTCAGTAATGTTTTGTAGTTTTCTGCATATAGATTTTGTATTGTTTCTGTTGTTGAATTTAAGCCTATTTTGATTTTTGTTGTTGTAAATGAGATCTTCATCTCTATTTCTTTTTCTTTTTTTTTTTGCCGCCCTCATCCCCTTATTTCTTCTTATTTGTTATGTTATGTATATGAAGACCTGATTTCTGTATGCTAATTTCATGTTCTATTTTACTAAATTTTCTTATGTTTGAATACTTATTTTCATGGATTCTTTTGAATTTTTCAGTTAAGTATATTATTTGCAAATAATAGATACAATAGTTTTTTGCTTCTACCCTACTCTCACCCAAGTTACTATGCCACTAATTGCTTTCTCTTTTCTAATTGCATTGATCTTTGTCTACATAATGTTATATAGTAGAGGAGTCCTTGTTTTTCTAACCTTTAGTGGTAAAGCCTTTAGTGTTTCCCCATTAAAGACCTGGCTTAAAAAAACAAACAACAACAAAAAAACTGAGCTATATAGGCCCGGCACAGCGACTCAGTGTCGGTAATCCCATCGCTTTGGGAGGCCAAGGCAGAAGGATCGCTTGAGCCCAAGAGTTCAAGGTTACTTAGAACCATGATTGTACCAAAGCACTTAAGCCTGGGTGGCAGAGCAAAACCCTGTCTCAAAAAAAGAAAGGTATATGTGAGAAATGTAATTTATATACCATAACATTCACCCATTGCAACTATATAATTCAGTGACTTTTTTTGTTTGTTTTTTTGAGACGGAATCTTGCTCTGTTGCCCAGGCTGGAATGCAGTGGTGGGATCACAGCTTACTGCAACCTCCGCCTCCTGGGTTCAAGCATTTCTCCGCCTCAGCCTTCCAAGTAGCTGGAATAACAGGCGACCACCACTACGTCCAGCTATTTTTTATATTTTTAGTAAAGATGGGGTTTACCATCTTTACTAGCCTTGTCCAGGCTGGTCTGGTTTACCATCTTTACTAGTCTTGTCCAGGCTGGTCTTGAACTCCTGACCTTGTGATCCACCTGCCTTGGTCTCCCAAGTACTGGAATTACAAGTGTAAGCCACTGTGGCCGCAGTGATTTTTTTTTTTTTTTTTTTTTTTTGAATTTATATGATGTTTTTTTTTTTTTTTTTTTTGAAATTTATCAGGTTGTGCAGCCATCATCACAATCCAAATGTAGAACATTTTTGTTATTCTAAAAAGTTCCCTTGTGTTCTTTTACAGTGACTTTTATGTTGAGCGGTTTATGAGAGTATATTTGTTTGTGTATTTTTGTGTGTCTGTACATATAAATATGTCTTATACCTGTGTGACCGTATTTATTATCATTTAATGAAGTATCAGTTTATTTCATTGCCTGTTTTTAATATAAATGAATAATGTTTGAAAGTTTTCTTTTTGACATACGTGGTTAAATCAGTAGTCTGATTCAAGTTGTAGTCTGTGGGCATAGTGAAACAGAAAAACCTTGTTACAATAAATATGGAACATTGTAGTAAAATTTATTTTCTCTGAGTAAAGGAAGATGGCATTTCATATTCTCAATCGTGTTATTCCATGTTGTTTGTTAAAGAGGATGGCATTCCCTGTGGATATGCTGGAAAATTGCAGCCATGAGGAACTGGAAAATTCTGCTGAAGATTACATGTCAGATTTAAGGTGTGGGGACCCTGAAAATCCAGAGTGTTTTTCTCTTCTCAATATTACGGTAAGGTGCTCTGCAGTGATTGTCATCAATCTTTTCAGTCCAATTTATACATGAAATAAATACCCTTTTTTTTTTTAAAAAAAGTTACTTTAAGTGTTAATCATTCATTTTTGTAATCTACAGAAATCTATTCAGTAAAATGGGTAAATATTAGTTGATCAGTTTTTAAAAAGACGAAAGTCCATAGGTTATTGCTGATTGTCTTTATGTCTTTAAAATTATATGTGAGAAGTTCACCAGTTTTGCTAAGAGTGTTTACTATATTTGAGCGACTTCAGAATTACTTTAGACTTGGAATTTGTGAATTTAGAAAATTTTTTTAGTTAAAAAATCAGTAAAACTATATTACAGATTTTTTGTGCCATGAATCTTTTCTTCCTTTTTCTGAAAAAGTAACATCAAATTTTCTAGTCAGTAAATCATGATATTTTGTGATAGAAAGATCACTAGACTTGGAATTATTAGAGTTTAATTGTGAACTATAGTGGACCAATTCCTTAACCTCTCTAGGCCTCGGAGTTTTCTTCTGGAAATGACTTAAAGAATTTTTTAAAGTCTTCCCCAGCACCAATATTTTTATAATTCTCTGAATTGTTATCTCTAAATAGGGAATAAGTGTTGGATTAAATGAAGGCAAAAAAAATGTTAAAGCATATTAATAGCAGGTATCTTCCTGGAAAAATTAATTTACTTGACTGCTTTTTTTTTCTTTAAAACTAGAAAATGGAATATGTCTTCCTCAGTAGTCTAAATAACAGATGATAAATTATAGTTGTTTTTAAATGACTTGATGGGCCATATTGTAGCTTTGGTTTTTATTCTATTTGGCTAGAACTTAGTAATATTTATTGAAACAGATTTTCATATTTTCCCCAAGAGAATAAAATTATTCCAAAAGGAAAGTCTATCTGATTTACTTTTTTTTTTTAGAGACTAGAAATGTCTCCTATAAAATAAAGTTATATAATTAAAATTAATGTAGGAAAAGTTTACCACTTTGATAAAAGATTTTTTTAATGTGTTTTCTTAACAGATGTTCACTAATCTTTATTCATTTGTCATTTTAGATTCCTATTAGCCTGTCAAATGTAGGCTTTGTACCTCTTTATGGTGGAGATCAGACCCAGAAAATTCTTGCTCTCTTTGCACCTGAGGATTCACTGACAGGTCTCTTTTTGCTTAATTTTTATAAATTAAGGAATTTTTCTACTGTTAGAAGTGTATTAAAAAGGTAGCTACGTGAAGGAATTTGCTTTTTATAAAATGCGTTTCAAATTGTAATTTTAGGAAAATGTAATTCTTAATTGCTTATGGTTAAATGTTTGATGGATGAATGTATTGGTCTGTTCTTACACTCTTATAAAGAACTTCTTGAGACTGGGTAATTTATAAAGAGGTTTAATTGACTCACAGAGCCAGGCGTGGTGGCGCATGCATGTAATCCCAGCACTTTAGGAGGTTTAGGCAGGTGGATCACCTGAGGTCAGAAGTTCGACACCACCCTGACCAACATGATGAAACCCTGTCTCTACTAAAAATACAAAATCAGCCGGGCATGGTAGTGCATGCCTGTAATCCCAGCTACTTGGGAGGCTGAGGCATGAGGATTGCTTGAACCCAGGAGGTAGAGGTTGTAGTGAGCCAAGATCACACCATTGCACTCCAGCTTAGACAAGAGTGAAACTCCATCTCAAAAAAAAAAAAAAAAAGAAACAAAAAATTGACTCACAGTTCTGCATGTTTGGGGAGGCCACAGGAAACTTACGATCACGGCAGGAGGGGAGGCAGGCATGTCTTACATGGTGGCAGGCAAGAGAGTGTGTGTGTGCATGTGTGAAGGAGGAACAGTCAAACATGATAAAACCATAGATCTCATGAGAATTCCCTTGAAAATGGCATTGGGGAACCCCCTGCCATGATCCAATCACCTCCCACTGGGTCCCTCCCTTGACATGTAGGAATTATGGGGATTATAATTCTAGATGAGATTTGGGTAGGGACACAGCCAAAGCATATCAGTGAAATAAAATAAAAACGGTATAAATGAGGCTACAAAGTACAATATTACTATTTGATAAAGGTTTATATAGATACTCTGAGCCTTATTAAATCTAAAAGTGTACTGTAAAACTTAAGTGTTAATGATTATTTATTCTATTTTAGCTGTGGCACTTTACCTTGCTGATCAGTGGTGGGCTATTGATGATATTGTGAAAACATCTGTTCCTTCAAGAGAGGGGCTTAAGCAGGTAACAAGATCCTCTAATTTTGAGTGTTTCTTTTAGGTCATTTCACTGTGTTTCCTATAAATAGTGATAGGTTTTGAAGTCATAGACCTCTTCCCCATTTAAAAATAATCAGATTGTATTAAACCCTAGAGTTTCATTCTTATGATGAAGCCAGTGTTCAGGTTGGGCTTCATCTATTTTTATGTAATTCTAAAAGTATCTGAGATTGAGTGAGGAAGAATGAATACCTATAGGTTAGTTGAGCTTTGGCTGCCTTTATCCACTTTAGCTTCTGATTTTCTTATTTGGTAGAGGAAAAGGTAGTTTGCTTAGTTTGATTGCTTAGCTTCTGTCTCTAGGAAACTTGTTTATTAGTAGGGCCTCCTCAGGTGATCTATACATTGTTCCTAACAGTGGAATGACCAGGTTCAGGAGCGAGCAAGCTTCCAGCCTCTGCAAGGTTATGGTAGAAGCCAGCCAACTGCAGAGTGTTGCCAGAAGGAAGCTGGTTTTCATGCTAGAGATGAAAGGGTTGAAGAGGGATCTCTGGTGCTCTAGTTATTGGAGGATAAATAGGATAGGATGTAGAAAATCCATAGGAACCAAGATGTAACATACTTGAGGGGGCAGGGCGTAATAAAAAAATGATGAGATCTTTGGTGACTGGAAGAGCGAGATTTACAATAATATTGGAGAAATATGAAGCTGACTTGGTAGAAGGGCAATCAACTTTGCTTACTTAACAAGAATACTGAGTTTTTGGAGAAGCAGTACTATTCATTAACTAAGTGTAGTGTTCCTTGTTAATTAATCCTAAAATGAAGAGATGAGACCCTTGCTGAAGAGAATGAATTTTTTTTTTGAGACAGAGTCTTGCTCTGTTGCCTAGACTGGAGTTCAGTGGCAGGATCTCGGCTCGTTGCAACCTCTGCCTCGCAAGTTCAAGTGATCCTGCCTCAGCCCCTCTAGTAGCTGGGATTATAGGCATGCGCCACCATGCTTGGCTAATTTTTGTATTTTTAGTAGAGATGAGTTTCAGCTAATATTTGTATTTTTAGTAAAGATGGGATTTTGCCATGTTGACCAGGCTGGTCTCAAATTCGAAGTGATCCACCTGCCTTGGCCTCCCAAAGTGCTGGGATTACAGGTGTGAGCCACCATGCCTGGCCAAATTTTTTTTTTTTTTTGAGATGGCGTTTCGCTCTTGTTGCCCAGGCTGGAGTGCAATGGTATGATCTTGGTTCACCGCATCCTCCGCCTCCTGGGTTCAAGCAATTCTGCTGCCTCAGCCTCCTGAGTAGCATATGCTACCACGCCTGGCTAATTTTTTATGCTTAGTAGAGACAGGGTTTCTCCATGTTGGTCAGGCTGCTGGAACTCCCGACCTCAGGTGATCCCCCAGCCTTAGCCTCCCACAGTGTTGGGATTACAGGCATGAACCACTGCGCCCGGCCAACAGTAGAATGAATTTAACAGAAATATATACGTATCTTGGTATTCTTCCTTTAGAATGCTTCTTGGATAGGCCAAGTCTGAAAAATATTTTCAGTAGCAGGGTGCCAGCTACTGTTCATTTTTTTGTGGGCAATTGAACCAATCAGAAGAAACAAGGAAAGCATATCAAGAAACTTTGATGCCTTGTCCAGTTCACAGAAAAGCAAAACTTAGGGGCAGGAGCAGCAGGAAAAAAAGTTGGAAATCCAGGATAGGAAAGTGAGAAAGTTGCAGGCTACTAGGGTGTTTATTTCTTCCCTTTGAGTTGGGAACTTTGAAAGAGATGGGAGGATATGAGAATAATACGCTTAGTATTGTAAAGTATTAGTAACTTTTGGATATTGCATTAATTCTTCAATGTGCCTTAAGATTCCCAGAGTGATAGGCCTATTTGCCGAAGGCTAGGAGAATGTGTATACCTGGTTATCAGCCAGTCTGATAAGAAACTTTGAACAAAAACTGAAGGAAAGGGGGAGTTAAATCCCTATATAAAGCTGTAACATTGGAAGAGTAGATAGCAATAAAGAAGGATAACTTGTTCTCAGGAAAAGTTCTGATAGTGAAAGGAAGTATGTACATTAAGAAAATAAACATTCTGATGTGTTTTAACATGACAGAGGTTTGACACATGATAGGTATATAGGCTAAAGGATGGAGAAGGGAAAATCTTACTATGATGGTATATTGTAGCTTTTCCTATTCAAGTGAAGAAACTATAAACCTCCAGATATGACTTGGGAAAAGAGGAGGAGTCACAACCAAAAATAAGACCATAACCGTTTGGACTCCTTCAGCCTTAGTTACCTTAGGGACAACATTCCCTCGTTTTTTGTTGACACAATCTCACTGTCACCCAGGCTGGAGTGCAATGACGTGATCTCAGCTCACTGCAATCTCCACCTCCCGGGTTCAAGTGATTCTCCTGCCTCAGCCTCCCGAGTAGCTAGGACTATAGGTGTGTGCCACCTTGCCCAGCTAATTTTTGTATTTTTAGTAGAGACAGGGTTTCACCATGTTGGCCAGGCTGGTCTCGAACTCCTGACTTCAAGTGATCCACCTGTCTTGGCCTCCCACAATGCTGGGATTACAGGTGTGAGCCACCATGCCTGGCCTACATTCCCTCTTAATTTGAGAAATCAGTGAAGGGGGACTGCTATTCCAGTCAAATCCTGGCTGATAAGAAAAAATTGGTTGGTAAAGTTACAGGAGGGAGTAACCATTTTTGTACTTAACAAACACATGACTCTGAGCAAGTGACTTTATTTTTATAAACCTCTCTGTACCTGGAACCTGATGCTCAATTATGTGGAAGGAAGGCCCTCAGGAGCATGCTGCAAAACTTTGTCCTTCTGTGTCCTTTATTTTGTCAGTGACTTAGGGGAAGACATAGATGGGATGCTTATCAATTCTGCATGTCACAGTGCTGAATGGAGGAGCTAATTTGTGAAGGGCAGAATTAAGAATCAAAGAGAAAGCTCTAACATAATAAATACGGAGAAACGTAATACCTATAGGTTCAAAAAATTAACTATACACCATGAACACCAAACTGAAACAGCAGTACATATGAAAAAGTATTAGGCTTTAATTAATTCACAATAAAATCCAGATAAGCAAAAAAGCTAATACAGACCTTAAGTTTATACTGAAAAGCCCCATTTTCTCAGCAGTACCTTCAAAATGTCTTCATGATGTCCATATCCCAAACATAAAGAGAGATGTTACGAATCTGGAGCAGTTTCAAGAGAGAGAACTATAATGACAAGAGTACCCCAAATTATGTTAGATTAGCCTTTTCCTTTATTTATTCCCATTTTTAACTTTGGCTTGAAATTTAGGGAAACATCATGGCTATCTTTTTATAGGCTATGTGGCTGCAGAATATCAAAATACAGTCTTTGAGAAGTAGATTTCAGCTCTGAATAAGGAAGAATTGTTAGAACCATGCAAGGAAGGAATGGGTTGCCTTGGAAGCTATTGCTAGTCAGCTGTTATTTCCTGTGTTTGGTATATGAGATCCCCTGCCAGGGGTATTTTTGAGAGTAGTGTATATATTTGATCAATCTTTTCTCTATCCACTAAACTAATTAGAGGCTGAACTTGTTTTCCTTTAAGAGACGTGGGAGAAAATAGACTTATGTACTTTTTTTTTTTTTTTTGAGAGGCAGTCTCACTCTGTCACTCAGGCTGGAGTGTGGTGGCGCAATCACAGCTCACTGCAGCCTCACCCTCTTGAGCTGAAGTGACCCTCCTGCTTGAGCCTCCTGAGTAGCTGGGATTACAGGTGTGCATGGCCACACCTGGCTAATTTTTGTATTTTGTGTAGAGACGGGATTTCGCCATGTTGCCCAGGCTGGTCTCAAACTCCTGAGCTCAAGCAATTCACCCACCTTGGCCTCCTAAAGTGCTGGGATTACAGGTGTGAGCCACCCCACTTGGCCTGTGTATGACAAAATCTCACCATTTGATATCAGAATGTTCTGAGTGTTGGTGGGGTCCCTGTGACCGTCTAGCCCTGTGTGTAGGAAGTGAGGCTCTGTTTCTGTTCTATTATTGCCTCAAGTGTGTTTTTATTAGATTTCTTTGGTGTCCCTGTCTTTGTCGACAGCAAAGATAGGGCTGTTAAATGAACATTTTACCAGGAAAAGATGAGACACATTTCTTTCCCAAGAACATAATTATGGCTTCCCTCACCAAATGATGTAATTGTTCTTAAAGTGTTCAGGGGATAACACTAAGTTTTTTTTTTGTTGTTGTTGTTGTTTTTCTTTTTTTTTATAATGTGGAGACTGAAAAACAGTTGAAGTAGTTTACTATAGTGAGGGCTGTGATTAGGGTTGGTGAGACCCTGGATCTGGGCAGCTAGAAGCAGAAAGAAGATGGCGAGACCCCAGATGCTGGGGATTGGTACATTGGGAACCTGTTTTGCCCAGCTTAGAATTTTGTCGAAAGGCAGTATTCTATGCATGTTATGTGTCTGTGGAAATGGATTGTAATCTGTGTGAATGATTAGTCTCATCTCTGTGGTAATAAAATGTTTTGCAAATTGTTTTAAATGTATTTGAAGTGCTTTGAATGCCAGGATGAGGTATGGGAGCAGGGAACAAGGTAAATAGCATCTTCTGATTGATACATATTATAACTACTGTGCCTGGTGTTTGACTCTCTTTGTAGGTGAGCACTCTTGGGGAGAGAGTGGTTCTGTATGTTCTGAATCGAATTATTTATAGAAAACAGGAAATGGAGAGAAATGAGATCCCATTCCTGTGTCATAGCAGTACTGATTATGCTAAGATTCTATGGAAGAAAGGAGAGGCCATTGGGTTTTATTCAGTTAAGCCTACAGGTGAGTCTTTAAAAGTTATTTAAACTATGTACTATGGAAATCTCCATTTTAGACCCCTCCAACTGTATCAATATCTCTGTTAAATTAATCTCTAGCCTGTGAATTGAGGTTTTACTTCGTATTTTTTGACGTACTTTGATTCTACCATCCTATGAAAGTGAGGATTGTTGGGAAAGTGTTTTGAAAAAAACAAAATAAACATTTGATCCAGAAGATTTCTCCACATATGTGGAGACGTGGTTGTACATTGGACCTCATATTTGTCTGTCTTCTTGCCCTCACATTTCCAAAAGTTGTTGTTACCTTGACTCCCGTTGCTGCTATTATTACAGGCTCCTCTAAAACCCCAGTCTGCCTGTGGCCCAAATGCATAGCCTGTTTCTGCATAGCACACCTGATTCAGCCTGACATATGAAAGAGCAACGTGGCTAATTACCAAGAAAAACAAAATGCTTTAATATATTTAGTAAATGCAAACAGCTTTGAAATTGTTACTCTAAAGTTTGTGTTTCTGATTGTAAGAGGCTATCCTTAAAAAACTAGTGCAACCTCATATCCGCTTTACTTGTCGTCCCATTCATTTAGCTCCCTAGAGCTGCTGGAGCCAGGAAGCTCTAACCTACTTACTCTGTGTGCACATACAACCCACACCTTGTTACCACCAAAGAACAAAGTCTGTCTTGTTCTGCACCTTGACCAAAAGACCTTTGACGGAGAATACACTTAGCATCTTTTTTATTTCCATTTCAGATTTTCCAAACTTAGTTCTTCTGGTCACATCCAGTTTAAAGGTCCTGTCAATTTCACTGCTGATTTGATTAACAGTTGTAACTGATACCTTGATCCTATAATTAGTACACATTTGTGATGAGAATTAGTGCATATAGTTAATAAAAGGAAGGTCATTTTTTCCTAAGAATAAAAAACAGATGTGCAGTTTAAAATGTTTTTTCTTGAGGTAAACACTTTGGGTGCCTTTTGTTGTCTACTTTGTTCTTGTATAAATTTGAAATAGAACCAGTAATTTTTGTAACTTTAGAAAAATACTGATTATACATGGGAGAAGGAGTGTTCAATTGAAGTCTAGTGTGCATTGCAGAAAAGCGTCACTTTGTTGTTTTTAAATGTTTTCATGTTTGAAGTTGGGCTGTGAATTAATTGCTTTACACTTTATTTTTTATAGGACAATTCCTGTGGGAATTGGAGGCTTTTTGTTTCTAATACTGGCTCCAGTGGAGTTTCTTACCTGAAACTAGCTCATAGACTTTTGGAGCACAGTTAGTTCATACTTTTTTATTGAGGGCTTCTTTCTATGAAAGACACCCAAGTAAAGGGTACAGCCTTCCTATTTAGTATTTCTGATCAGTACTTAACTGCAGGAGTGTGCTCTTCCTCTTCATATGCATGTTGAGTCTCCTTCTTCTCTGGCACCTGGCCTCTATTTCTGCTTGTTCTGGGAGTTAACTATTTTATAGCCTCTATTTTCCAGGTGCTTCTGTGTCTGTCACTTTTAGCACCTTCCATATTTCTCTAATTGTCTTACATTTTTACAATTTATTTTAGTTATTTTCCCTTGTAAGCTCTTTCATCTACCGGATAACAATGTGGAATTAGGTGTGCTTATACTAGCCTTTGAATCAGTAGCCATTTAATTCAGGCTAGAAGTGTTTTTTCTCCAGAGGAAACCTAAACATAATTTAAATACTTTAGAGAAATTGTCCAGAACAAATACTAAACACTTTGTGATAAAAGTATTTCTGATATGTGTGTGTGTGTGTGTGTGTGTGTGTGTGTGTGTATGTGTATATAGATATACACTTTTTATATGTAAGTATAAAAGTATATATTTATAAATTATATAAGTATGTAAACATACATAAAGCATGTATTTATATAAACATATATTTCATGTATATATACTGATATATATAATTCTTTTTTCTACACCAGTAGCAAAAAGATAAAATATTAAGATTTGTAGTTGAATGAAAGTCTTGTGAAATCATTATTTATAATGTTAAAATTAAATAGCAAATCAGTTTATGGGGCTCTTAGGATATAGAATAGCTTTGATAGAAAAGGAGACTTTATTTATGAGATCAAATTCTAGTACAGTACAATGAAATTCAAATAGCTACATAAATTCTTTTTTGCCTGAAATAAAGACGTCACTGTGAGAGACTTATAGTTTGTTTGTTTTTTGGGTTAGGTAGTTTTGTTATAAAGATATTTGGTTTTCTTGATTGCTTTTTCTACTGATTTATTTATTTATTTATTTATTTATTGAGACAGAGTCTTGCTCTGTTGCCAGGTGCTAGGCTGGCGTGCAGTGGTGCAATCTTGGCTCACTGCAACCTCCGCCTCCTGGGTTCAAGCAGTTCTCCTGCCTCAGCCTCTGGAGTAGCTGGGACTACAGGCGTGTGCCACCACACCCAGCTAATTTCTGTATTTTAGTAGAGACGGGGTTTCACTATGTTGGCAAGGATGGTCTCCATCTCTTGACCTTGTGATCCATCCTCCTTGGCCTCCCAAAGTGCTGGGATTACAGGCATGAGCCACTGCGCCCGTCCCATTTTCTACTGTTATTTTAATTTAATGAGCTCATTATTCCTTTAAGGTATTTTTCATTTTTTCTCATTATTTATATGATCTTTTATACTTTCAGACAATTCTCCAAAAGCACCAAATGTTTCAAACTAGTCTCTCAAATGAAGTTAAAAAAAAAAAAATTCAAGCAAAATAGTGTTTATTTTGCAGTTGAAGGAAAGATTCAGAAAATAGCTGCTTGGGATTCCTAAATTTATCTTAATTTATTGGTAAAATAAGTTTTTACTTTGATCAGCAGTTGTTTACTTAATATAATTGATTCTTTCATCAGATATTTTTGAAAAAGAACATAGAGTGAGATTGAAGGTATTGTCACTGCTTTCAAGTCATGGGTAATTCCTGAGATCTGTTCGTATCTCATAATGTTTTTGGTTATGATGGTTGGTTCAAATCTGTGCTTAAGCTCTAGAGAGGATGGAGAACAAAGAGAAGCAAAATGATTTACAATTTAACATATACCACACTTGTCACAAGTCCAGGAAAGTGAAATGATTCATAGGAAATTTGAAAATATACAAGTTGAATATCTCTAATCTGGAAATTTGAAATCCAAAATGCTACAAAATTTGAAACATTTTGAGTGCCAACCAGACCCTCAAAGGCAATGCTTGTTGGAGCATTTCAGATTTTGGATGTTTGGATTCGGGTTGCCCAACCGGTAAGGAAAATGCAGATGTTCTGAAGTCTCCTCAAAATCTGAAATCCAGTCACTTCTGGTTCTCAGCATTTTGCGTAAGGTTTATTCAATCTGTACCTTAGTTACTCTCTATTGTTTTTCATTTGCATACATCAAGACTGCTGATGAGTTTGAGCTTGAAGAAATTATTAATGAAATAGTTGGAACAGCTTATTCAGACAAGTCAATCTATAGAAACTTCCCTGTTTAGTCTACTGTACAACTCAGAAATTATCTTAAGACAAGATCAGTATTAGTATCAAAGATTTGGGGTTTTCTTACAGTATTGCCATTAACTTCTAAGTTGTGTTTCTTAAAACTATCATTTATTAAATAATTTTAGCAATAATAGTAATTTAGGGCCTATATATTGCCATTGTGGTGAGTGGTATAGTTATTTCTAGATGGTGAATTTCTAGATGTTTCACATTGTAACATCATTGATATTTTTGCTATAATATTTTTTTTGTCAGTCTGTTCTTTTAGTCAACTTACTAAGCATAACTCCAAATTACATTTGTAAATAGTATACTTTGTAAGTTACAATTCTAAATATTTGAAAGTCATCTATTTACAATGAAAGCTATGCCTACAGAGCAACCAGGAATTTAATTCAGAATTATCTAGAACCTGTAAAAACTGATTAAGGGCTGGGTGTGGTGGCTTACGCCTGTAATCCTAGCACTTTGGGAGGCTGAGGTGGGTGGATCACCTGCGGTCAGGAGTTCTGGTCCAACCTGGCCAACATGGCAAAACCCATCAAAAATATAAAAATTAGTTGGGCATGTGGCACATACCTGCAGTCCCAGCTACTCGGGAAGCTGAGGCAGGAGAATCACTTGAACCTCGGAAGCAGAGGTTGCAGTGAGCTGAGATCATGCGTCTGTACTCCAGCCTGGGTGACAGAGCGAGATGCCGTCTAAAAAAAAAAAGAAAAAAAAGGAAAAGAAGAAAAAAGAATAAGAATTAAAATCGTTTCTGAGAACAGAGGCCATTTCTTAAGTTATAAAAACCTACACCCTTATTTACACTGTTTGCCTTCTTAGGATTCAGAAGGAAAAATAGTGTATCTTTCCTTTAAATACTGGTGGCACCATTTGAGGGGAAACTTAGGAAAATGAATGCATACAAATGGAAAATAAGAAATACAAGAGATAAAGATAATTGCTTGTAGTGAATTTTTGAATTTTTTGGCTTTGCTTTCTGAAACAGATTTGGAAACTACCTAGCATATAATTTCTCCTTTAATTCCTTTATTGTGAGAATTATTTCAAATTTTTAACAAGTTATGGTTTGAGAGATAAGAATTGAGTGATTTTATTTCTCTTTTGTTACATTAACCAGCTCTTTCTCATTGTATTGCAGTATTTGATAAGTAAACTGTAATATATCTCAAGGATATAATATAGTCATTTTGTTTTCTGTCAATTGTGGGGCTCACAAATAGAATATAATTTGTTTTTTAGACAAAACAAACTGCTTTTGGGTAGCAGTTTACCCTGGAAAAATGTCTGACAATACCTCCTTTTTTTTTTTTTTAAGAGAGATAAGCATATTAGTTAACATCTTCCAAAACTATTATAGTTGAATATCCTGTTAAGAAGAGACACCTGTTCCCTACCCCAAATCTCAAGAAAAAATTGTTTCCAGGTAGAGCTATAAAACTTTATATTCTCTGTATTTCAAATCAAATTCTATTATTGAAAAAAATACATATAGACTAACTTAAGCTTTTATCCTGGTTATCTTTTTGTTTTTAATTTTTATGAATACATAATAGTTGTACATATTTTGGGGGTCCATGTGATCTTTTGATATAAGCATACAATATGAAATGATCAAATCAGGGTAATTGGGGTATCCATCTCTTCAAATATTTATCATTTCTTTATGTTAAAAACATTCTAATTCCGTTCCTCCAGTTATTTTGACATATACAATAATTATTGTTAACTATAGTCACCTCATTGTGCTACTACGAAGTGCTGTAGGATTCATGCACGTTTATAATCATTCCGCTGCAAAATATTAGCAAAATTTACACTCCAGGAAGCTGCACTATAGAATAACTCTGTGGCTTTATAGCTTCTCCAAATGCCTACAAGATAGTATTCAGACAGTTTTGAGGGATGATGACTTTTCCTTTCCTTGTTTAGTCTCATTACAAGTCTGTTTTATGTGTTTCTTTTTTGAGATGGAGTTTTGCTCTTGTTGCCAAGGCTAGAGTGCAATGGCGCAGTCTCGGTCACCACAACCTCTGCCTTCTGGGTTCAAGTGATTCCCCTGCCTCAGCCTCCTGAGTAGCTGGGACTACAGGCATGTACCACCATGCCCAGCTAATTTTTGTATGTTTGGTAGAGATACGGTTTCACAATGTTGGCCAGGATGGTTTTGATCTATTGACTTCGTGATTCATCTGCCTCAGCCTCCCAAAGTGCTGGGATTATAGGTGTGACCCACTGAGCACAGCTGGGTTTCTTTCTTTCTTTTTTTTTTTTTTTGAGATGGAGTTTTGTTCTTGTTGCCCATGCTGGAGTGCAGTGGCGTGATCTTGGCTCACTGCAACACCTGCCTCAAGTTCAAGTGATGCTTTTGTTTCAGCCTCCCAAGTAGCTGGGGTTACAGGCATGCGCCACCATGCATGGCTACATTTGTATTTTTAGTACAGATGAGGTTTCTCCATGTTGGTCAGGCTGGTCTGAAACTCCTGACCTCAGATGATCCACCTGTCTTGGCCTCCCAAAATGCCGGGATTACAGATGTGAGCCACCGCTCCCAGCTGGGTTTCTTTTAGAGGGTCATTTTATTATTTTTTTGAGCCAGGGCCTTCCTCTGTTGCCCAGGCTGGAGTGCAGTGATGCAGTCATGGCTCACTACAACCTCAACCCCCTGGGCTCTACTGATCTACCTGCCTCAGCCACTCAGGTATTTTAGTTTTCCATTTAAGAAAACTAAACTTTCTTAAGAGTTTACTATTACTTTCCTTTGAACCTGTGTTTATATAACTTACTTCATACAACATAGGCTTAGCAACAGATAGAGACTAGATCTGTGTCATAGGAAAGTGGCAAATTACTGCTTATCTTTGACCCACGTGGTGCCTTGCATTCATAAGAAACCATAGATGCTAAATCCACAAATACCTTTGTCTTACAGCATAGCACTAAAGACTTAAGGGAAAGCAATTGAAAGATAATTGAAAATGCTCATGGTTGCAAAATCAGATATTTTGTAGTCTTTCCATATGAGTACTTCATATGTAACAAAAACTTACCTGCAGAAATAGTTTATAAAAGGATAAAAATTGCAGAGAAAGCCTTTTTATGACACAGAAGAGAGTGTAAAAGAAGAAAAAATTGTTTTATACTAAGTTTTACAATAATTGTTATACTAAGTATTATGTACTATTTTTTAGTTTATTTAGGACACCATTCAGAATTTATTGACCTCAGTCATAGAACTTTGTATTCAAAGTCTGTGTAAGTTGTACATGTACTCTTGCAAAGTTTTCTCAGAATTTTATAGTGAAAGTTTGGATGGCATGTCGAGGAGTTGACATTGCTAGTGGTAGACAGGGTATGGCTATAGTGCTAATGCTTTGGTTAAAGACGTTGGGTTGAACACATGCATCAGCCTCTACTCTCTTGCAGCACCACCAGAATGACACTAAAGACATTTTTAAACAGCATAAATCCCAAATTACAAAGTGAATAAGAGGGGAGTGTAAGAGCAACAAAATGTTATAATCTGGTGAAAGGGAATATAGTAACTGAATCTTAAGATGCCATTGCCAAAGGCAGGAAGTACCATATTTATATTGCAGAACCTTCAAAAGATTCAGTCATTGTAACACTGGGTGCTTCTGGGAGGTGGAGCTTTAGAAAAGGATTGGCTGAAAGTTCCTTCCCTAATGCAGCACCGCTGGACAGTTGCCCCAGCCTTGCTCTGGGAAAAGACATGCTCCTGTGGGCACATGAAGGCTTTCAGGTATGGTGGCAGCATTTGTGTTAGGGAATAAATTATCTTCCTTCTCCCATTTTACAAAATGAAGGTATATCTTTCATCTAACCTTAATCTTACTAATCTGGAATTGTAAAAAGGTCCGAAAGTCCCATTTTAAAAAAGGAAAAAGGAAGGTAGAAAGGGGGCTCTAAATAGTTTTGTAGTAGTAGTGGAAAAAGTGACTGAATATAATTAGGTAATACTCTTTTGTAAGTCAGGTGGTTTCTATTTCTTTGTTTTCAACAAAAATGAAAGAGGATTTAATTGACTTGTGTTTAATAATGTCAGATTATTAAATATAATTTTTTGTAATAGATCACTGTGTGATATGGGGCATTTAACCAAGGGTACTTCCATTGCTATAATGAAGGGTTTTCTAGTTCCTTCTTATTTGAACAAGGTTCTTTAGCACTTATATCTATAAAAATAAAATAGGAATAGGATTGATGCTGAACCTTGTCTCATTCTGGTAGTAATTCATGAACTCATAAACCAGTTAAAAAATGATGAGCTCCAGGCTTGTGTCTGTAATTCCAGTACTTTGGGAGGCCGAGGCGGGTGGATCACCTGAGGTCAGGAGTTCATGACCAGCCTGCACAACTTGGTGAAACCCCATCTCTACAAAAAAAATACAAAAATTAGCTGGACGTGATGTCAGGTGCCTGTAATCCTAGCTACTTGGGAGACTGAGGTGGGAGAATCACTTGAACCTGGGAGATGGAGGTTGCAGTGAGGTGAGATTGTGCCATTGCACTCCAGCCTGTGTGACAGAGTGAGACCCATTTCAAAAAAAAAAAAAAAGATCTATCTCATTCATAGGTGTATTTAAAATAATATTTTGGTTGTTTTGTTTAGTAATTAGTTTTCCAGATATATATAATACATTTGTGTTTTGATTGCTTATATACTAATATTATAATAATTCCAGATTTCTTTTGGATCGATACTTAGAACATTAGGATCACAAGAAGTTTTTAAAATTTATATTTATGTACAGATATATTCTTGTAGGGGAAAATGAGAGGATAATCAATAAACTTCCATGCATAAAAATATTACATCAGAATAACATTCTGTGGAATAAATATCATAGCAATATTAGTGCAAGGAGAAGAAGGAACAGTGTAAAACTGTGTTAAGGAATAGTTTGTTCAATGGATGGTAGCATTTATCACATTGATTATTGTTTCTTGAGTCCATTTGATACATTTAAAAGAAGGATGCAATAGTTTTTTTTTTTAAAAGTCAAAATTATTTATTAACGCCAAAGGGAAAAATGGTAAATTTATACAGAGAAACCTGGCAGGCACCATGTTAACCAATAGATTATAGTTAACATCACCAGTAATAAGACATATCAACATCATGTACCCCATGATACGTGATTTACTGAGAAGGACACAGTGTCATTCTGTAGGATTTTGCCCAGAATTTATTATCTCAGTTCATTTATGAGAAAACATTAGACAAAGCCAAATTGGGAGAGTTATTCTATAAAATAACTGACAGTCTCCCATAGTGTCAAGGTTATGAGTGACAAGGGGAGATGGAGGAATTATTAAAGACCAGAGTTTCAGGAGATAGTAAACTAAATGCAGGAAGGAGTTCTGGATTGGATTCCGAAACAGAAAAGAACATTAGTGGAATAATGTGTGAAATCTGAATAAAGTCTGTAGTTTATCCAATAGTATCATAGTATCATAGCAATGTTAATTTCCTGGTTTTGATAAAGTACTTTAGCTATGTAGATGTTAACATTAGGGTGAAGGATATATGGGAGCTCTTTGTAATATCTGCAAGTTTTCTGTAAGTGTGCAGTAATTTTTAAAATAGTTTTTGAAAAGTCAACATTAACAGTATTTCAGAAGTCACATCCTTTGTAATGATGCCTAGATGAAAATTTTAGATATCACAAAGATGTGTGAATATATGGCATTTCAAAATTATTTTAATGGCTACATGAGCAAAAATGGAGGAATTGGAGGAATTTGACTAGGCCAAAAGAAAAAAGAAACTAAAAATACCAGCATAAGTGGTTCCCCTAGGAATGGCTCCAGCCAGATCATCATGCGGTGAAGTTCATTGCCAGCAAGCCCCCTCATGTACACAGAGCTTCTAATTAGCTTTTTAATATCTCATTCTTAACTATGAACAGATAGTCATAGGTAAGGAAGGCCACTGATGTGAAAAATGGCAATCAAAGCAAAAGAGAATAAAAGAGATTTGGAGGAGAAGATAATGCAAAAAATTGACCCTTAAAATTTTGGAAAAGTTAGTCATTGCGTTTATGAAATAAGAACAAGATATATTAACAGAATGTTTATAAAGCTCTTAGAAACTAAAAAGTCCAATACAAGTAAGATGAAGTTGAGGAAATTGATCAGAAAGGAGAGCAGAAACAAAAAACCCTAAATGATGGTAAATGGGAAGAAAAGATAAAATTAGAAGAATCATTTAAATAATAGATGTTTCAGGAGGAGAGAACAGAAATTGGAGAAGAAATTACCAATGAAATAATTGGTGAACATTTCTCGAACTGTAAAACACACATTTCCAGATTAAAAGGGCCCATTGAACATCTATTACAATGAATTAAGATATAATCATACCAAGATTATTAGGAAATTTCAGAACATCTGGAATAGAGGAAAGAAAGGGTAAAATGATTTCCAGTGTATTCTTTGCCCAGTCAAATTATCAATAAAGAGGGAGAGTAAAAGAAGGAAATGTCTAGATTTTCAGTCTTAAAACAATTTACCTCTCACGTACCCCTTTTCTGGAAGTGAGTAGAGTTTGTGCTCTACTAAAGTAAGAAAGTCAGTCAAGAAAGAAAGATGGGATCAGAAAACTAAGAGAGGAAAGAAAGGAGATCCCTAAATCATAACTATGTCAGTTGTGGAGCTGCTGTATGTTATAACTACTAGCTTTATGTGGCTGTTTAAATTAAATTTTAAAATTCAGTTTCTCAGTCATGCTAGCCACATTTTAAGAGCGCAGTGGCCACACATGACTAGTGGCTACTGCATTGGACAGAGTAGATACAGAACATTTCCATCATTGCAGAAAGATCTTTTGGACACCACTTTTCTAGAGATTGACTGATCAAGATTAGAGCAGATCAGAAAGCACTAGGACATTGATTTAAGAAGATAGAATTATTAGAATACTGATGTGTTTTAACGTATTGAGATAAGATTTACACAGTTACTGGAGACTTTGGAGGATAAGAGAGATAAGTTAATAGTAGCAAGGGAATTCAAAAAGTACAAGAATAAAGAAATATTCATGGTATACTATATGGCTCAGTTGTCAAAAGCATTTCTATAATCATAATGTAAATACTGAAAATGGATCTAACAAGCAATTACAAATTACTATTTTGGGGTGTTGGGTTTTTTGTTTGGGAAGTGTGTTTATGGTGGAGTTGAGATTGGGGTGTGTGAGTGTATCTAAGAGCTAAATTATCACCTTCTAAGTTCTAGCTATCTATGCCTAAAATGGAAAAATCAAGAAATGGCGATCAAGAAGTATCGTAAGTTACTTAGAGAAGTAGAAGTAAATACCAAAAATATAGCTAAATGACTTCAAAGTGGCTGCTTTTGGGATGTAGAAAGTGTGTTTGTGTATGTGGATCAGGAAAGTGGTCACAGAGCTGCATTTTTTTTTCCTTAAGTCTTATATGACTATCATATTCCAAGCAATGTAATAGATAATTTTGATTAAAAACAAGAAGTATATGTTTAAAAAAATGAAGCTATGTCCAGAATGTAATCACTATCTACCACAAAACTAGCTAAACTTTATAAATCCTTACGGGCCTGGAATGATTAGGGCTATCTGTTAAAGGGCTATGCTAACTAGAAAATGAATGAAAAAGTCTCATACAGGTATTAAAATAACACAAAAAAAATCACTGGTTAGTTCAGTGGAAGTTTTGTGACTTTTGGCTTATATCAAGAAGTATATAAAGATGCAAATTTGTATAAATAAGATACCGTATTTTGGTGTAGGCAAGCTCAGAGAAAAAATAAAATTGAGGTCACTATCAGCCACTATGTTTTTGAAATACTCATTGTTATTTGACTTCAACTGTAAATTGCCTTGATCCAATCTGAAGACTAATATTTTGGGGAAGAACAATCTAGTCAACAACTGTAAGTCAGTTTAGCTCACTACTGAAGGGATTTATGACCAATACCAGGAAGTATATTTCTGGTTTTTGTAATCATTTGAGATAATTTGTAATGGAAGGATTTTTTTTTGTGATCCAGCTACTAGGGAGGCTGAGGCAGGAGAATCATGTGAACCCAGGTGGCATAGGTTGCAGTGAGTTGAGATAGTGCCATTGCATTCCATCCTGGGCAATAGAGTGAGACTCTGCCTCCAAAAAAAAAAAAAAAAAAAAAAAAGTATACAATTAAGTTTTTAAAAATACATTCACAGAATTATACAACTCTTGCAATAACTAATTTTAGATAATTTTCATCCCTCCATTAAAGAAACTTTATTTATTAGCAGTCTTTCTCCGTTTCCTCCCCATTCCTAGGTCCCAGTGCACAACCACTCATCTATTTTATATAAATGGAATCATATAATATGCAACTTTTTGTGTCTGACATCTTTTGCTTAGCATAACATTTTTAAGTTTTATTCATATTGTAGCATCTATCAGCAATTCATTCCTTTTTATGACCAAATAATATTCCCTTGTATAGATATCTCAGTTTTGTTAGTCATCAGTTGATGGACTTTGGGGTTGTTTCTGTTTTTTGTTGTTGTTCCTATTTTGAATAATACTTATAGGAACATTTGTGTACAGTTGTTTGGACATGTCTTCACATCTCCTAGAGTATGTAGTTGTGGAATTGCTGGGTCATATGGTAACTCTGTTTTGCCTTTTGAGAAACTGCCAAATTGTCTGCCACAGGGGCTGTGTCATTTTACATTCCCACCAGCAATGTGTGAGGGTTGGTTTCTCCACCTCTTAGCTAACACTTGCTATTTGTCATGTTGATTATAGTTCACCTAGCAGATGTGAATTGCCCGGGCCATTGTAATTTTGATTTGCATTTCCCTAGTGACTAAGAATGTTGAGCATTTTTTCATGTGCGTATTGGCCATTTGTATGACTTCTTTGAATAGAAATATTTATTCAAATCATTTGCTTTTTTTTTTTTTTTTTTTTT
>NW_016107365.1:4479517-4481263 GCF_001604975.1 Cebus imitator | reverse complement strand
TGCTCTGTCACCCAGGCTGGAGTGTAGTGGCGTGATCTCAGCTCACTGCAACCTCTGCCTCCTGGGTTCAAGTGATTCTCCTCCCTCAGCCTCCTGGGTAGCTGGGATTACAGGTGGGTGCTGCCATACCCAGTTAATTTTTGTATTTTTAGTAGTGACAGGGTTTTGCCATGTTGGCTAGGCTGGTCTCGAACTCCTGACCACAGGCCCATCTTGGCCTCCCAAAGTGCTGGGATTACAGGCATGAGCCGCAGTGCCCAGTCATCGTTTGCCGTTTTTAATTGGGTTGTTGTAAAAACATTTTCCCCAACTTTATTGTGGTATAACTGACATACAAAAAACTGCCCATATTTAAGGTTTAAAATTGCACTTTGACATATATATACATCTGTGAAACCACCACAATCAAGATAATAAGCATATCTGTAATCTTAAGTTTATCTTTGCCATTTTGTAATCTATTCCTCTCTCCCCTGTTTGTCTCCAAGGAAACATTTTGCTGCCTATTAGTGTAGATGAGCTTGCTTTTTCTAGGATTTTATATAAATGAGGACATAACAGTACATACTCTTTTTGGCAGTTGGTGGGGAGAGGTCTGGGTTCTTCCAGCACATTTTGAGATTCATTCAATTCATAGACCATATAATTCACTTTTTTACAGTGTAGAATTCAGTAACTTTTAATATATTCATATATTTATACAGCCATTACCACGATCTAATTCCTGAACATTTTCATCACCTCGGAAAGAATCCCTGTACTAATTGGCAGTCACTTCCCATTTCCCTTGCACCACAGTCCCTGGAAACCACTAACTGTCCGAGTTGTCTTTTTCTTTTTGAGTTGTAAGATCCCTTTATACATGTTAGATATGAGACCCTTGTCAGATACATACTTTGGAAATGTTTTCTTCCATTCTGTGAGTTGTCTTTTTACTTTCTTGATGGTGTTCTTTGAAGCCCAGAAGTTCTTAATTTTGTTGAGGTCTAATTTATCTACTTTTATTCTTTTGTAACTTGTGTTTTTGGTGTTGTATCTAAGAAGGCTCTGCCTAATCCAAAGTGATGAAGGCTTACATCTATGTTTTCTTCTAAGAGTTTTAACAGTTTTAGATCTTATATTTAGGTTTACAATCCATTTGCAGTTAAAATTTGTATACAATTCAAGGAAAGGGTCTGACATTATTTTGCATTTAGATATCTAGTGGTACTAGCACCATTTGTTGAATATATAATTTTCCCTTATAGAATTGTCTTGGCACCCCTGTTGAAAATCAGTTGACCATAAATATGAGAGTTTGTTTCTGGACCCTCTATTCTATTTCTTTGATCTGTGTATCTGTTCCCATACCAGTAACATGCTGTCTTGATTACTGTAGCTTTGTAGTAAGTTGAAATTTGGAAGTGTGAATCTTTGTCAAGATTATTTTGGCTATTTGGGCTCCTTATCATTTTCATGTGTTTGGGCTGAACTTGACAGTTTTTGCGAAGCAATTCACTAGGATTTTGATCTGTAGGTTGTTTTGGAAAATATCGACATCTTAGCAATATTAAGTGTTTAGATCCATGAACATGAGATGTGTTTTCATTTATTTTAGTTGTTCTCTAATTTCTTATAACAATGTTTGTAATTTCTATTGTACAAGTTTTGCATGTCTTTTGTTAATTAGGTATTATTTTTTGATACTATTATGTATTGTTTTCGTAATTCCATTTTTTGGATTGTTCATTGTTAACATATAGAAAT
>NW_016107365.1:4463236-4477977 GCF_001604975.1 Cebus imitator | reverse complement strand
ACTCAGGAGCCTGAGGCAGGAGAATCACTTGAACCCAGGAGGTAGAGGTTGCGTTGAGCTGGGATCACGCCACTGCATTCCAGCCTGGCGACAGAGTGAGACTCTTGTCAAAAAAGAAAAGAAAAGAAAAACCCTCAATTTCAAGACATTGAAAATATAATGGTTGCATTAGCTTGTTGATAAGGGTGTTACCAGAAAGAGGTCCAAGAGAGGGTTCTTGGATCTTGCACAAGAGAGAATTCAGGGCGAGTCCATAGAGTAAAGTGAAAGCAAGTTTATGAAGAAAGTAAAGGAATAAAAGAAGGGCTACTTTGGGGTAAGAGCAGCCCCAAGGGCTGCTGGTTGCCCATTTTTATGATTATTTCTTGATGATACACTTAACAAGGGGTATATTATTCATGCCTCCCCTTTTAGACCATATTTGGGTAACTTCCTTATGTTGCCATAGCATTTGTAAACCGTCATGGTGCTAATGGGAGTGTAGCAGTGAGGAAGACCAGAGGTTACTCTTATTGCCATCCTGGTTTTGGTGGGTTTTGGCCAGCTTCTTTCTTTTCTGCAAGCTGTTTTATCAGCAAGGTCTTTTATGACCTGTATCTTGTGCTGACCTCCTATCTCATCCTGTGACTTAGAATGCCTTAACTGTCTGGGAATGCAAACCAGTAGGTCTCAGCCTCATTTTACCCATCTCCTTTTAAGGTAGAGTTGTGCTGGTCCAAACGCCTCTGACAAGATTACTTCTTAGGTTCCTGCAAGAAATTTGACCCCTAGAAATGGCCTAACTAAATGTCAGCAATTAAGATCTAAGTATATTGGCAGGTGTATGGCTTACCAGCCCTTTGGGAGGCTGAGGCAGGGCAGATCACCTGAGGTCAGGAGTTCAAGACCAGCCTGTTCAACATGATGAAATGAAACCCCGTCTCTACTAAAAATATAGCCGGGTATAGTGCTGGTCGCCTGTAATCCCAGCTGCTTGGGAGGCTGAATAGGAGAATCACTTGAACTGAGGAGGCAGAGGTTGCAGTGAGATGAGATCATGCCATTGTCCTCCAGCCCGGGCAATGAGTGAAATTCAGGCTCAAAAAAAGCAAAAGTGACAAAAAAAAAAAAAAAAAAATCTAAGTATATTACCATATTCATTACCGATTCTAAATTTAAATTAGTTGATAGTCTCAGAGATTGTTCCAGAAAGTTATGGAAGTTCTCCAATTCAGTCATAAATAGTTCAAATTACTTGCTTGAACTGAAAAAAAGTTGTTATATTGATCAGCTTATTAAATGATATGATTGGTAAGACAAATTTTTGAAATGTTATCTGACATTTTGTTTCTTGTTTGAAGTACATTATTAGAGTTACCCAAAATCATATGAATAATCTGAGAATAATATTTTATTTGAGGCAAAAATGATAGAATAATGACATTTAACTATGAATTCTAAAATTAACAGTAAATATGACACACCACCACGCTCCCTGAACTTGTAAACTATCTTGATATATTAAAGGAGTTAGTACATCTATCAGGATAGTCAAAACCCATACAGCATGGTTCTTAAAAGACGAATCAACATAGCTGTATAATAAGGAGAGAGATACATAGATACTACAAATTATTTTGCCTGTTTAACCTTAAACATACAAAATATATTTAGCATTATATCTGTAGGAAATTATATCCATGTCTAAGACAAATATTTCCAATTCATTCCAATCTATAGTCCTCAAAAATTTGGAGAACTAATTTGTTTCTTTACTGTCATGAAGTAGGTAAAAATGAAATGGTATTCATTAGGAAAAATGCAGAGGGAAAAGATGAATGTTTTAAAAAAAAATAAAATATAGGTCAGAGACATCCTCAAAGAAAAAAGGACATTTAAGTACTAAGGTTATAGTATAGTCATCAGGTTCTCTTCAAATTTGAAATTTTAATAGTTGATAAGTTTTAAAGTTGCATAAGTCTATAGACAGTGATGGTATATCCAATACATATAGTGAAGTATATATTTTCAAAAATGGTACTGAGCTATTTGTCCTATATTTGATGATACTATTGGCAAACATAAAATACATGGCTTCTCTCATCACATGTATACATTATAATGTCTAATAGCTGGAAAACGCTTTATAACATTTATATATTTAACATTTTTTGATATAGGAAAATAAACATTTATAGAAAGACTGTTAAGTTACATCACTAAATGTATATGTATTTTTTAATGTGTGCAATTATTGGGTTTCTGTTCTTATTACTGCAGGAAGCATATGTGCCTCTTTTCTTACCCAAAGTTACCAACTGCCAGTTCTTGATACAATGTTTCTAAGGAAGAAATACAGAGGTAAAGATTTTGGGCTTCACATGCTGGAGGACTTTGTTGATTCCTTTACAGAAGAGGCACTTGGCGTACGGTATCCACTGTCTTCTCTCATGTACACAGGTAAATGGACTAAGTTAAAAAGTGATAAACTTGTCTCTGTGTCACTTGTGACTTGTTTCTCCAGAATACTATACGTGTGTATATATCAGTATCACAAAGATTTGGAATCTCGGGCTCTCTAGAACTAAATTTTGCAAATAAGCCCTTCCGTATTTGTTTTCTGGGGGTTTGGTAGTCTTAGAAAAAACTTTAATTAATACCGTAAAATTGCCGGGCACAGTGGCTTAGGCCTGTAATCCCAGGACTTTGGGAAGCCAAGGTGGGCAGATCACCCGAGGTCAGAAGTTCAATACCAGCCTGGCCAACATGGTGAAACTCTGTCTCTATTAAAAATAAAAAATTAGCCAGGCATGTGGCGCATGCCTCTAATCCCCGCTACTTGGGAGGCTGAGCCAAGAGAATTGCTTGAACCCTGGAGGTGGAGATTGCAGTGAGAGAACATCATGCCACTGCATTCCAGCCTGGGTGACAGAGTGAGACAGAGACTCCATCTCAAAAACGAAACAAAACAAAACCAACATCTACCATAATATTTGCCCTGTTAAAAGTATACAACTCAGTGGTTTTTAGTATATTTATAGTGGTTCAATAAAAACCAGCAATTCCAGAACATTCTCATTACCCCAAAAAGAAACCCTTTACCAATTAGCAGTCACTGTCCATTTCCCCTTCCTCCATCTGTAGCAAACCACTAATCTATCTTCTGTCACTGTGAATTTACTCATTCTGGACATTTCATATAAATGGAATCATACAGCATGTGGCCCTTTGTGCCTGGCTTCTTTCACTTAGCATGTTTTCAAGGTTCATTCATGTTGTAGCATAAATTGGTACTTCATTTCTTTTTATGACCGAGTAATATTCCATTGTATGGCTGTACCACAACTTGTTCTAAAGTGATGTTCCATTTTACATTCCCATAAGCAATATTATATGAAGGTTATAATTTTTCCACATCTTCATCCTCAGCAACATTTGTTATTATCTGTATATTTTACTACAGCCATCCACATCCTCACCATTTGTTATTATTTATATATTTTATTACAGGCATCCTAGTGGATATGTAGGGGCATCTCATAGTTTTGCTTTGCTTTGATGTTGAACGTCTTTTCATGTACTTATTGGTCATTTGTATACCTTCTTTGGAGAAATGTCTATTTAAATAATGTGACCATTCTGGGGGGGTACTAATTTGTTTATGGTAGCTTTTAAAATTAACAATAAATTTCAAACATACAAAAAGGTATAAAGAAGCTGGGAATGATGGGATATGCCTGTTATCTCAGTTACTCCAAAGGCTGAGGTCGGAGGGTTGCTTGAGTCCAGGAGTTTGAGACCAGCCTGGGCAACATAGTGAGACCTCATTTAAATTAAAAAAAGTTTAAAGAGTAAGGTGTTGGCTGGGCATGGTGGTTCATGCCTTTAATGCTAGCACTTTAGGAGCCCGAGGTGGGCAGATCGCTTGAGTTCAGGAATTCAAGACCAGCTTGGGCAACATGATAAAATCCTACCCTACAAAAATTACAAAAAATTAGCTGGGTGTGGTAGATTGTGCCTGTAGTCCTTGATACTTGAGGGGCTGAGGTGGGAGAATTGCTTGAGCCCAGGAGGTTGAAGCTGCAGTGAGCTAAGATAACACCACTGCACCCCAGCCTGGGTAACAAATTGAGAGCTTATCTCAAAAAAATGAATAAATGAATAAATAAATAAAAAGAAATAAAAAGAAGGTATCAAATACTCATGTACCATGTCAGCACATACCATCCATGAGAAATGGCTTGCTGCCAATGTGGTGGAAGCCTTCTGTGTACTCTTACCCAATTAGACTCACTCCCTCCTCTGGGATGAGTACTGTACCTAACTTGGCACTTATTTTTCTCACACATTTCTTAGACTTTAATACATATGTGTATGTTCTCAAACAATATATCATGTTGCTTTACATATTCAAAAACTATAAATATGTACTGTATGAATTCTTCTGCAGTTTACTTTCTTTACTCATCTTTATATTTGTGAGATTCATCCATGTGGGTTTGTATAGTTCCATTTATTTTCAATGCCGTGTTCCATTTTATGGACATTCCACTTGGTGTGATTTAAAACCATTAGTGGGTTTGGTTTTGAATTTGTGTAAAGGTCATATAACTTCTCAATGAAGTAAGATTTAATCCTACATAGTAATTAACCTAGAAACTTTATGAAGTATCATTTACTATTGATTTCAGCCTAACAGCAGTTATTTATTTCCACTGAAAATATATTTTTATTCTAAATCTTCCTTACCTTCTTTAATATCAGAAGCAATCCAGAAAATAGGAACCAAGTAGAGAATTGGATGCCCACCTTGAATCATATTTTCTCTCTATACCCATACATGAGAGTGGGATGGGCATTATGTGCCCTTGGTTAGTCCTAAAATGCTTTACTCTAGGTATTGCTTTACCGAATTTGGGGAGAGATACAAAGACATCCACTGCAGGCAGAATCCCCTAATACTTACTCTCTTCTGTGATTCTAGTGATAAATAAATTGAATATCAAATGAATTGCAGATGATCATCAGCTAATTTCTATCTTTGCATAAAGCCTTAGCACTTTGTGAGGCCAAGGTGGGCAGATCACTTCAGGCCAGGAGTTCAAGACCAGCCTGGCCAACATGGTGAAATCCAATCTCTATTAAAAATACAAAAATTAGCTAGACATGGTGGCACATGCCTGCCATCCCAGCTACTGAGAAGGCTAAGTCATGAGATTTGCTTGAGCCTGGGAGGCAGAGTTTGCAGTGAGCCTAGATCAGGCCACTCCACTCCAGCCTGGGTGACAGAGCAAGAGTCTGTCTCAAAAAAAAAACAAACAAACAAAAAAAAACCACAACTTGGCAGGCCTAGTAGTGTGCGCCTGTAGTTTCAGTTACTTAGGAGGCTGAGGCAGGAGGATCACTTAAGTACAGGAGTTCAAGGCTGCAGTGAGCCACTGCACTCCAGACTCAGGGAAAGAGTGAGATCCTGTTTCAAAAAAAAAAGAGAAGGCAAGTATCTATTAAGTTATAATTTATTATATACAATAACATACACCAATTTTAAGAGTACATTTCTGACAATTCCAAAAGTTCCCTTTGTGCACCAGTCCCCCAGCTTCCTTCCCCTCCAAACTCACTCCAGGCAAGCACTGATATGCTTTCTGTCAGTACCAATTAGATTTTTCTAGAGTTTCATGAATAATGGAAATATATGGTGTGTGTACTTCTATGTCTGGCATCTTATTTTTGAGGCTCATTGATGTTGCATGTCTCAATACTTCATTCCTTATTTTTTTATTTTGCTGAGTATTTCTCTCTCTCTTTTTTTGAAATGGAGTTTTGCTCTTGTTGCGCAGGTTGGAGTGCAATGGTGTGATCTTGGCTCACCACAACCTTTGCCTCCTGGGTTCAAACAATTCTCCTGCCTCAGCTTCCTGAGTAGCTGGGATTACAGGCATGCACCACCATGCCCGGCTAATTTTGTAATTTTAGTAGAGACAGGGTTTCTCCGTGTTGGTCAGGCTGGTCTGGAACTCCCTACCTCAGGTGGTCTGCCTGCCTTGGCCTCCCAAAGTGCTGGGGTTACAGGCGTCAGCCACCACATCTGGCCTAGATCAGGCCAGATTGCTGAGTATTTCTCACTTTGATGATACCACGGTTTATTTATCTGCCTATTGGTAGACATTTGGTTTCTGTTCTTTCTTGGCTATTATGAATAAAGGTGTGTGAAAATGTCTTTGTATGGACATTTGTTTTCATTTTCTTGGAGCAAATACATAGGAGTGTCATTACTGGTTTTTATGATTGTGTTTAACTTTAGGAAGTTGCCAAATTAGTTTCTAATAAAGTAGTTATGTCATTTTGCATTCCCGTTAGTAATGTGTGGAAGTTCTGGTTGCTCTACATACTCATTAACACTTGGTTTTGTTAATTTCTTTAATTTCAGCCTTTTCTAGTAGCAAGGCTATCTCACTTATTACGTGGATAATGCTATCTCACTTATTATGTGGTTTCAGTTTGCATTTTCCTGAAGACTAAAGATTTTGAGTATCTCTTCATGTGATTATTGGGTAATCATACGCCCTAAAAAAGGGTAGAAAAAGTGAGGTGTTTGTTCCTATCTTTTGCTTATGTTTGTATTGAATTGCTTGTCTTCTTATTGAGTTACGAGTTATTTATGTGTCTTGGATATTAGTTCTTTGTGTATATTGTTAATTCTTTCTCATGGCCTTTTCCTTTTCTTAATCTATATGCATTTATTTCAAGTAAGTTTTGATATTATTTAGTTTAAATCTCCCATCCTACTATTCTTTATTTGTCCCATTTGTTTTTTCTCCTTTTTTCTTTCCTTTTGGAAGTACTTATCAGTGTTCTATTGTATCGCAACAGTTGGTTTATTAGCCATGCCTTTTTGTTTTGTTTTGTGGCCTGTTGTGTTGGTTTTCTCCAGCTTCTTCCATCCTTTTAGTTTTGGAAACTAAACCCAGAACATATGAAAAATATTTTCAAATATATAGGGAAAAAAATGGATAGACTAGTATCCTAATTTCTGTACCAAGTCTAGATTGAACAGATGTTAAGATTTTGCAATTTTTATTTTAGTTTAAGAGAGAACTAAATACAATGTTTATTGATTGTAATAAAAGATACAGTTGATGTTCTCTTTGAATCCTTCTGTAATACATTCTCCTTTCTCCTTTCCTCCCCAGAGATAATTGCACTCCTGAAGTTGGTGTTTATTTTCCTGCTTACGGTTTCATATTTATGTCTGTAAACATTATAAAATATTATTTAGTGTGTTTTCTTATTTTTTAAACAGCTTTTTGTTGTGGTAAAAAATTGTATATAATACCTTATTTGTAGGTGAACACTTCAGTGGCTCTTGCACACTCTTTTCTGCTTTCTGTCCCTATGAATTTGCCCATGCTAGGTACCTCATCTAAATGGAATCTTAGAATATTTGTCTTTATTTGTCTGGCTTACGTGACTAAATATAATGGTTTTGAGGTCCATGATGTAGTCCATTCCTTTTTATGGCTGGATAGTTTCCCTTTGTATGAATATACCGTATTTTGTTTGGCCATTCATCTATTGATGGACACTTGGGTTGTTTCTACCTTTTGGCCATTGTGAATAATGCTTCAGTGGTTCGTTGGTGTGCAGATATCTGTTTGAGTCTCTGCTTTCATGTCTTTTGAATATATACCTGAGGTGAAATTGGTGGGTTATATGGTAATTTTGTGTTTCACTTTTTGAGGAACTGTTTTCCATTGTGGCTGTACCACTTTGTTGAATAAGTTTTTAAGCTTTACATAAATGGTGGCATTTTGTTCATTTATTGGCCCAATTTTTACTGAGCATTTTTAAAAGAGTTATCAATGTTGATTTAGGTAGCCATAACTCATTTATTTTAAATACTGTATAGTAATTTTATTATATACATATTACAGTTTATTCATATATTTCCTTACTGTTGAGCACTTAGGTTAGGTCTCCATTAAAAATAGTCCTGTAATGAATATTATAAATGTTTTCTGCGTATGTACAGCTGACCCTCCACTTACGATGGTTTAACTTTTGATTTTATGATGGTACAAAAGTGATACTTATTTAGTAGAAACAGTCATTTGAATTTTGATCTTTTCCTATGCTAATGATATGATACTCTCTCATGAAGCTGGGCAGTGGCTGCCAGTCAGTTCCCAGTCAGCCAGGCGATCACAAGGGCAACCAACCAGTACTCTACAGAGTACTGTATTCAATAAAGTATATGAAATATTCAACCATTTATCATAAAATAGATTGTGTATTGGATGGTTTTGCCCAACTGTAGGTTGTAGGCTGTGTTCTGAACTGTAAGTGTTCAGAACACATTTAAGGTAAGTGAGGCTAAGCTATGATGGTTGGTAGCTTAGGTGTAGTGAATACATTTTTGACTTAATGGTGTTTTCAATTTATGATGGGTTTAATAGAATGTAATCCCATTGTAAGTCAAGGAATATCTGTATAAGGTATTAGGGTTTATACCTCAAAGTAGAATTGGATCATAAAATGTGTCTCTTCAACTTTGTGTTGCAAAATTATTCTCCCACCAGCAGAGTGTGTGTTTCTATTCCCTTATTCTTCTTGGTGCTTGTCATTATCCCACAGGTGTGAAAATCTTATCTTGTTTTATCTTACCTTTCCTTGGCAGCTAGTGAGGTTTATCATCTTTATGTTTATTTATTGACCACTCAGATTTCATAAGGTGTAAATTTCCTGTTCATAGTCTCTGCCAATTTTTCTTTGGATAACCTTGTCTTTTGAATTCCATTGTAGAAATTCTTTATATTTTTTGAGTACTAATCCTTTGCTTTACTCTAAATGTCTCCTAATCTTTGTCTTTCTGGGATCATTTTCATGTAGAGGGGTGCAGTTCAATACAGTAGTCACTAATTTAAATATAAGTTAGAGTTAATTAATATTAAATAAAAATATAAGTTCATTTCCTAAGTAGCCACATGTGGCTAGTGGCTATTGTGTTGGACAGTGCTGATGATAGGACACGTCTATGTCCCAGAAAGTTCTGTTGCACAGTCCTGATATATACTAGGTTTTAAATCTTAATAGATCATAATTTTTCATCATGGACTGTGATTTTTGTGTCTTTTGTAAGAAATCCATCTGAACCCTATTCTCCTATGTTTTCTTTTAAACATTTTGGTTTTTATATTAGGTCTTAGAATTTGTTTAGAGTTTATGTTGATGTGAGGTCAGGATCTGACTTTATTGGTTTTTTTTTTAAATAAGGATTTTTATTTTAGCACCATTATTTTAGTAGTTTATCCATTATTTGCTGAAATATAATGCCTTTTCCATCATTTGGCAAGTTGTAGTTTATATGTGGTTCTTTCCTAGTGGAGTTTCTTTGTTATTTATTTGTCGGTTTTTTGTTTTTTGGTATTTTTCTTCTCCTTCCTCCCACCCCACAGTCTGTTTATATATCTTTATGTCAGTACTATGTTGTTTCAGTTACTGTGGTTTTATAATGATTCTTGGTATTTACTTGGACAAGTCTCTATCCTTATTTTTCTTCTTCAAAATTGACCTGAATATTGTTTCTTTTTTTTTTTTTTGTAGTTTTAAAACTGATGTATAATAGTTGTACTTACTGAATATTTTCTTACCCTTTATTCTTTAATTTTGGAATTTGGGATCAAGTTTTATTAAAAAATAAGTTATGTTGGGATTTGTTTGCAATTGCATGGAATTTATAGATCAATTTGGTGAGAACTGGTATTTTTACACTATTGAGTCTGACAGTCTTTTTATTCAGTTCTGTGTTGGACACCTCAGTAACATTTAATCATTTTTTTTCTTTAAAAACGAAGTACATTTTTAAAGGATATTTACTGTTTGGTCAAGGTAAAACTTGCATTTGGGATTTTATTTGGAAGTTTTATTTATAAATGACACTACTGTATACTTGAGTTGTGTTGGTGGTGTTTTGGTATCAAGGTCATGTTAGCCCCATTAAGTGAGTTAGGAAGCTTTCCATCTTCTGATTTTCAAAACAGTGGATATTTGAGATTTCTAGAAAATTCTAAATGTGTTTTTCAGCTTGCAAGCAGTACTTTGAGAAGTATCCAGGAGATCATGAACTCCTTTGGGAAGTTGAAGGTGTTGGACACTGGTACCAGCGAATACCAGTCACCAGAGCATTACAGAGAGAAACACTTAAAATACCAGGTAGGAGTGTTTTCAGTTTGAACATAAGTTCAGTTTACTTATCCTTGCTGGCACACAAGTCCAGTTTAAAAAGCAGTGGCTAATAGTGGTTATGTCTTAGAGTCCAGAGTAGTGGTGTATTGTAATGTGATAATTCTAGTAACAGAATCTCGTCTGAAGTTTGAATTTTTGTGATTATATAACGTTTGAGTCCCTAGTAATAACGAGACCTAGAACAGCTCAGTAGGAATTGGTGGGTAAGAAATAAACATAGATTACTGAAATGGCATAGAATAGGCACCAGTGGGGTCCAGAGTACCCACTAATCTCATATACGTCTCTCCAAAGCCCCTATAATACTTAAAATAACTATTTACCATTGTATATAATGGCAATGTTGCATTATAAGATACTGGTGAAGAGAACATCTCACACCTAGATTTTCATGACCCTTCTGTCTAGGCTGCTCTTCAGGGCTTTTAGGAAAGTCAGTACAATGTTACAGTTAAAACCAAATACTGGTTGGGTTACAATTTTTAAAATTCTTCTATACACAGCAGTTTCTCAAAATGAACCTAAAAGACCTATGTCTGGAGAATATGGTCCTGCATCTGTTCCAGAATATGAAGCAGGAACTGAAGACAATCAGTCTAGTGAGATGCAGCTAACTGTAGGTACACTGTATGTTTACTGTAGGAAATAATTTTTGTGTTTTTAAAATATAGATTCAGCTTATATTTGAGTTTTAAATGTTATAGTTCAAAAAAACCTATGTAATTTCTACTGTGTTAGTTTTCCTGGCATCTTCTGTTAATATTACTAAGGACTTTAATTTTCTTTGAAAAATAATTTTAATGATGTTAAAAGTATGAGCTAATTAAAGGTAATTTAGAATGAACATAAAATAATATAGAAGAAAATAAAAATATATAATTCCACTATTCAGATATAGCCACTGTTAAACATTTTTGCATATTTATTTAATATTGTATATTACAAAGCATGTATCTGTATATATTATATTTTTATTCTCTTAGATTGCTTCTAACTGCCTTCCTCCAGTAATGTAATATTGGAAGCATTTTCTTTGGCATTAAATCATTAAAACATGATTGTTAAATAGCAGCACACTATTCTATTATCTGTTTTAATTAAATACCATTATTTGTTTCTTTAACATAGAAACCTTAAATTTTTAACATTTTTAAATGGCCCAGGAGCAAACACATTTATATGTGAATCCTTGTGTATATGTAATTACTTCTCTGAACATAAAAATTTCCAGAAGTAGAGTAAGTAGGTGAAAGATGATGGAGTTGTTATGTAACGTTTGAGGCTGTGTATGCTAGGTCTTTGTAGAATGTAATGCACTTTGCAAATACTAAGTATCCTGAAAATAGAAGGAAAAGTCCCATTACCAAACTTCACAGGACTTACTAGGTCCTTTTCTAGAACCGATGTTTTGTGGTACTTGGTATTGCTTAAAATACAGGCCCATTGATGGGACTCTAGAAGTCTAGGGTTTTGGGGGATGGCATTTATTACAGTCACATTTTTGTATGTGTGTATCTAAGTTTATTTTTAGTGAGTGTTGAATATGCCTATGTAAATACATAGGCATATTGTATAAACAGCTGCTTTAGGGAATTATTTGTGCTTATTTTCTGTCTTAGTTAGAATGAGAGTTGACTCTATTTGAGTAGAAAATTTGTAACCATTGTTAAGAATAACAAATAATATAACTATACATAAGGAGTTGGGTTTTTGTTTTTTTCCCCCTACATTTGGAAATTCAAACTTGAGAATAAGCTCCTGTTCTATTCAGTCTAAATTTCTCAGATATACACAGATTCATTTAGTATTGGCCAGTTGTCATAAAATCAAGGAAAGTAGAAAATCTGTTCTTCTATAAATGTAATGAGAGCAATGATTTACTTTACACTAATCCAAATAATTTTAGATTTGTTATTTGAGTGAGAATATATTACAGTGGTACAACATCACAGTTGATAGCATAAATTTGGTTTTAGAATGTAACCTAATTAAGATTTTAGAAATTCTATTCTTCATATTACTTTAATGTTTTAAATAGTTGAAGGAAAATGTTTATCATATTAAACTACTTGTATTAAATCCCTTTTTATCAGTAACCACAAACAGTTTTGTTTATTTTAACTACATGATTTATTCTTTAGGTAATGATGGTATTGTTACCTATTTTTTCCTTTTTTGTATTTTTTGTAGAGACAAGGGTTCACCATGTTGGCCAGGCTGGTCTTGAACTCCTGACCTCATGGTTCACCTGCCTCAGCCTCCCAAAGTGTTGAGATCATAGGCGTGAGCCACTGCACCCAGCTGTATTTTTTCCTATTTTTATACATAAAACATTAACATATATTTCTCTTACGATACTTTTTGTGCCTTTTATTTATCCATCTTTACATTTTAACCTTTTGTTGGACTACAATTTTCTTGAAGCAACATTTTTGTCACATCATTTGTCACAATTGCTCCTTTGCTTTTGTTCTATAAATTGAAGGCTGTGTGTCTACTATATTGTGGCATTTCAGTAAGCATGTAATGGATGAATAAAGTAGTTACCGTGGCAAGCACTGGACATAGAAAGATATGGTTCTTAGACATTGGAGAACTAGATGATCCTTTGTTGGAAATACAGAATTAAATACTACAGCATAAAAATTATTATAGCAAGTGATTGGAGGTACATAGGAGAGGTTGACTTTTAAAGGTGGGTGGGAGTTCTGTGACATGGGTTGTTAGGGCATTCCAGAGGATACTATGTAAAAAAATTACAGAAATGTGAAAGAAAATGGCGTGTTTGACATGACAGAGGTACTTGGTATTTTGCATATGTTGAGAATTTGTATTCTAAGCAGTGGTTGGCTATTAAAGGTTTTTTTTTTTTCCTTTTTTTTTAAGCAAAGAAATGGTATAATTTGTGATTTGAAAGTATCACTTTGTCATTAGTGTGGAGGGGTTTAGATGGGATGTGATTAGAGCAAGGGATACTAGTGAGGAGGCTGTTGGAATAGTTGAGGTTCAAGAGAGTAAAGGCATAAACTAAAGCAATGTTAATACAAAGGATAGGGCAGTTTTGAGAGGTTCTTCAATTAAAATGGAAGGACTTTGTGATTGATTAAATGTGGGATAGGAAGAAGTCATTACTGCCTCACTGTTTTCTGGTTAGAATGACTGAATTGTCATTAAGCAATATGGGGAATAATATTGGGGAAAGATAAAGTTCATTTTAGGAATGATTGAGTGTGAAATTGGATGGGACATCCACTGGGAGATATTTCATTGAAAATAGAACTTTGGAAATCAGGAAGAAAGTTTGGAGGCTTACGTTGCATATTTGAATTCATTGGTAAGCAGATGCTGAAGTAGGATAGTGAAGGGAAAGCATGTGGACTGAGCAGAGAAGGTGGCTGAGGATGGAACTAGGAGAACAGTGGACACACTATGACATATTAGATGACTTGCATATGTTCTCAGTCTTATAAATTGAAGCTGAACTATAACCTTTTTATTTTTAAAGTAAATGTTCTTAACAAAAAGTGCTATTTGAAAAACATTTTACAATTTTTTTTTTTGAAACTATAAATGAAATAGATCCTTAGGAAGAAAAAATAGACTAAAACTTTAGGTTTAAATCTATCTCTTTTTTAGATGGATTCTTTAAAAGATGCCTTTGCAAGCACTTCTGAAGGTAAGAAATTCAACTGATATGTCCGTATTTGAGACTTCAAATTAGAGCTGTGTGCGTGAGCATGCATGCATGCATGTGTGTGTGGTGTCTCACCCTGAGTAAGTGAAAACGTTTTCAGCTCTAGAATCCAGATATGGGTTCTCATGCCACCAATGTCACTGATTTTGCTATGTGAACACTGAGTAAGCTATTGTACCTCTCTCTTCCTCTTTTCCTTAGCTATAAAATAGGGATGGTAATGTCTGTGTTGTTTATTTTCCAAGATTATTGGGAGAGAATGTAAGTGAAATGCAAAAACACTTTGCAAAGCCCAAGATAACATGGAAATGTGAGGAATGAATTATACAATTCATATAACTTGACAAAGTTATTATATATTTTAGAAAAAGACGTAAATTGTAAAATTTTTTAGCCTGACTTAAGTCAGGGGAGGGCAAACCTGTGTAATGTGGGGGATATGTGTAAACTAGTGTAGTTCTTGCATTTCTGTGTATTTTAATAGGTAGTCCTTTTAATATGTAATCAACTAAGTGCAGTTTTGCTATTTTCCTCCTCAGGTCATGATAAGACATTTGTTTCCACTCGTACTCGAAGTAGTAATCTAAAGCGGCCGAAGATTGGAAAGCGGTTTCAGGATTCTGAATTTAGCAGTTCTCAAGGTGAAGATGAAAAGACTTCCCAGACTTCACCTACAGCTTCAATAAACAAGTAAAGAATTGTTTATTTTACTCTCATTTTTTGTTTATTTGTACTTTCATATTAGTATTTAACATTTAAGGTAGAAGCTCTTTATTTTGTTTGTGTAGCAGATTACTTTGGTATAGGAGTTTGTATTTGAATT
>NW_016107365.1:4443028-4462956 GCF_001604975.1 Cebus imitator | reverse complement strand
GGCCTTGAATTCTTTTTTCTTCTTTATATTTGAATTCTTATACAAGATTATTAGTTGTTTATCAGTGCCAAGTGTTACCTTGACAATGTTATTGGGAGAAGTTGCTAGTAAGAGACTGGCATAAACTCACTTCATGTGTGAAAATCTAGGAGAATAGTCCAGTGATTATATTATCCCAAATGAGTCATTATCACCAATGCTGAATTTGATGGCATAGTTTTAAGTAATGCTGAGATTTAGTCAGTTTTTTTAATTCCACATTCGGTTCTTTTATTTAATTTTCTAGTGGAAAATTTACATAATCTCCCTTACCCTATCTTTTAAGTTAGTGTGACAATTTTCCATAATAAACTACTTAAAGAAAAGCTTTGGTCGATAATGGAATGAAACCACAAACAAAAAACTGCTTTTAAAAAACCAACACTTTCACCAATTTTATATTCAAACAAAACCACATCGTATTGGTGTGATACATGTTTTCAGTGTTTTCTTGGGGCTGGCTTCCATGGCACATTCCACGGCACAGCTGTGGTCAGCCACAGTTTGTCATGCTGGATGGTGGAAGCTCACTCAGCTTCATGTTATCCGGAGGCCCTTGAAACCGCAAATTGTCATGGCTCTATCAATGCCAGCAGTGCAAAATTTGCGATGTACTTTGCTTGTCCACTTCATAAATAGAGACTTGAGTGATGCTATTCTGGTGCAGCATCTCCAAGATCGTGTTGTGGTCCTCAGTTGTCGCCCTCTTGTCCATGTTGTGGAAGCATTCCGTGGCAGATATGTTGCATTGGATGGTCTGTTTTGGAATGTCTAACTTGGAGACAAAGGTCAGGTAGCACAGCCATCATAGCTAAAGAGCACTGGGCAGCAGTCACGGCCAGCAGCCTCTGAGGCAAATGACACACTAAGAAGAGGCAGGAACTCCATCCTCAGAGTTGAGACCTGCATATTTTTGAGGCATCAGCAACAGACATGGTGCTATCATGGCTGACCCAAGCCAGGTGGCTCCCTCTGGCAGAGAAGCTGACCCCATGGACCCAGCCACCAGAGCCACTGCCACCAAACTCTGACATTAGCTACCCAAAAGGCATCTTGCTGCCCCAGGATGTGCTGGCTGGCTTTTCATCCACTTCTTTAATGTAAGCAGAAAACACTGCATTTGAAGTCACATGATCCTGCTGCCAGCAATACATTGGGATGCCAATCCAAGCTGAGGACTGTGGAGCGAATCGACTTTTTAATGTGCTTGTTCACCAACCAGTCATTTTCAGACTCAAAGTAACAAACAGAAATGAGTCATGCTCCACCTCCCACAACAGATTTGTTCTCTAGGGAGGACCACTTCACAAAAGTAGCTGCGCAATTCTCAGGATCACCAGGGTTGGCTTCCAGACACCATCTTTCTGTCTCCAGACATAGGCATTGCGATCTGCCCCACAAGTGACGATGCAATTGCTCTTGGGAGCCCAATCAATATCTGTGATGTGTCCATTGTGCTCCTTGAGTTCATGAGCTTTCACCTGTTCTTCTTTCAGATATGCATTTCATGATTATTAGGACTGAGGGCAGTCTGGGTATTATCCCTCTTCCAGGTATGATGGGTGATTGGCTCTAGTAAAAACTGATGCAGTGACATTATTCTTAGTGTTTTCAAAGGAAAAAAAAACTGGGGCCGAGGGAGTCCAGACGGGCTTAGAGCAGAGGATTTACAGATTCTGGGCAGTCAATACGAACAGGCTCTAGTCAGTTTTAAAATACCCTCAATTTTACTTTATTGATTCATTTTACTGAGCTATTGGATATAATTTATAAATCACTGATAAACCATAAATAGTACAGTCAGTTCCTCCAGGAATTTAGTTGCCAGCTGAATCAATGGAACACTTGAGGCTCAACTTTATTCTTTGTCTTTCTTTGCATCTTAAAGCAAGACTCTACATTTTATAATAAAATTAGATTTTTGCCCTACAGTTCAGCCAGCTGTTCCGGAGTCAACCATTTAGTTAATTCATAACTTTGGTATTTTAACTGTCCAATTATTTTAGTCAAGTAGAGAATTCTGTAGCTATGCTAATCTGATTATACAAATAATTTAAAATTTGGGTAATTAAGTATATAAATATTTTGGTGAAAAATTTGTAATGTTAAAGATAGATATAAGGAAGTATTTAAATCTAGTAATAAAAAATGAGTTTAGAAAAATAGTTTTCTCACTGAGCAATATTTTGATATTTAGTACCCTTTTTAGAAGGGTAGCAATATATTTTAAATTGAACCTTCCAGAATTATTGTGGAATTTTGTTTGCTTTTCATAAACAGAACAGTAGGACTTAATGCTTGAATGTTTCCTCAAACACATGAAGGAACAAAACATGGTCTTTGCTCTCAAAGGATTTGACTGCCTCGGGGTAAAGAGAGATGTACACAGTTAAAAGCACTATGAGGTGGATTGTGACAGTACAATAATGGGAAGTGCAGAATGCTGTGGATACAGAGGAAAGAGTGTTTGATTCTAATTGAGGGGATGGAGAGATTTGGCATTTGGGTCTTGGCTTCAAAGATAAGTAGAAACTCAACAAGCAGAGTTGGGAGAAAAGAAGACCTTCTAGTGAAAGGATCCACCGACTGTGGCCTGCAGGCCAAATGTGGCCTGCTACCTGTTTTTGTGAATAAAATTTTATTGTAAGACATCCATGCTTATTAAGCTGATATATTTTAAATTATTGTTTAGTAAGCTTATATATTTTTATATATTATTAAGCTTATATATTTTTACTTATGTTTGCATTGCAGTGGCAGAGTTGAGTGGTTAGAACAGAGGCCATATGGTCCACAATACCTAAAGGAAAGGTTTGCTGACCCCTTATCTACACCAAGGATGTGAAACAACTTTGTGCAATGATGGAAATGTTTTGTACTTGTGCTGCCCAGTATGTAGCCACTAGCCAGTGTGCCCATTGAACGCTTGAAGTATGGCTAGTGCTAACGAAGAACTGAATTGCTTCATTTAATTTTAATTTAAATGTAAAATAATGAAGTGTGTCTCATGGCTATTGTATCTAGACTAAAGCACTAACATGAGCAAAGGCACAAAGCTAGGCGGAATGTTGCTAAAGATAACTGATAAATAAGGTAAATAAAATTGTAAGGGTCTAGGCTGGGCCCAGTGGCTCATGCCTGTAATCCCAGCACTTTGGGAAGCTGAGGTGGGTGGATCGGTGAGGAGTTCAAAACCAGCCTGAGCCAACATGTCAAAACCCTGTCTCTACTAAAAATACAAAAATTACCTGGGTGTGGTGGCACACGTCTGTAATCCCAGCTACTCAGGAGGCTGAGGCAAGAGAATTGCTTGAACCCAGGAGCAGAGGTTGCAGTGAGCTGAGATCACACCGCTGCACTCCAGCCTGGGTGACAGGGAGATCCTGTCTCAAAAACAAACAAAAAATATATATAAGGGTCTAGTCATGTTAGGCCTTCAAAGAAGGTACACTTTATTCACTAAGCTTAGAGAACCACCAAGAAGTTTCTGAATTGGGCTGTCACAGGTGCAGATAATATATATTAGAAAGGCAGCTCTGAAAGCCTTGATGAAGATGTACTACTCTAATTCTGAAGATGAATTGGGAAGAAGTTACAGTGGTCCAGAGAGAACTGGGGCCTGAAGCAGAGCTGTGAAAATGGGTATAGAAAGTCAGGAATATACTTGAAAGGCATTTTTGGAGTTAGAACTAAACCACATAATGTGTTGTCCAAGGTGACGTTTTTGAGAATGAAAGGAGCATCATTAATAATTATGCCAGCATCCAAAATTATGGACAAAAGTCTGTAAACTACGAGTACCTCAGGTAAATTGGGATATGTGTTCATTCTAATAGAATAAGGTCCATGGTCCTTCAGTGTAAATTAGGTTAAAAAAAAGATAAGATCCAATAAGATATAGATAGAATAAAAGAAGGGTCTAGTTTACATAATTGAGAAGATGATAATATTATATGAGGATGAAGAGACTGGTTTTAGACTTGTAAAATCTGAAATTGTTGTCAACATATAGTTGATTCTCTAAACTGTTACTTTGTTGAGAAAGGACTTTTGAGATTTTATATTTATCCTTAGCAAAACAAGTAAGAATGATTTTCTTTTGTTTTTTAGATTGGAGTCTACTGCACACACCTCAGACAGCCCAGAAGAATTTCTGGAAGAAGAACCCGAACTGAGAGGGATTGAATTTGAGGATGAAAGCAGTGATAAAGATGCATGGCCAGCACCGGAAACCCAGCCAGAGCAAGAGAAGCAAGATGGTGAGAAGGTATGAGATCACTTATTCAAAAAAGTGAAAATAAGTAAACAAAATTTTAACTTTCTTAATCATATGTTGTTAGAAAAATGCAATGGTATATTTTAAAGCCTTAGAAATTGTGTTTAGTGTTAAAAAGCAAGGTCAGGTACTAGAGTTGGGGAGAGGATAAAATGACAAGTGTCATTGAGTTTTAAAAAGTTTGAGTTATAATGAAGTGTGAGTTTGTAAAAGTTTGAGTTATGTAGAAGATAAAATAAGGGATGTTTAGTAAGATCCTTCAGTGCATTTAAAATATAAGTTAATTTGTGGAATTAAACACACTTAAGTACACAAATGATACGACCTACCTTACAGAACCAGTTAGAATGCTTTCAGGTCCAATAAACCTTCAATTGCACCCCCATTTTAGTTAGAGGGGCAGGAATTAGTAATCTAGAAAAAAAATATTTGATCACTATTGACCTCACAAAATTCTGGAAAAATAACTAAATTCATGTTTTTTAAAACTGAAAAAATATATATATATAAATCCTTGGTAAATAAGTAAACTCTTCATCTGGGTTGATTTCTGCAACTTTAAGATATTTATTGCTATTTTCTTTTTTCTTCCTTCTATCTATTTCCATTTTTTTCCTTTAATATCTTCAATCTTTCCTTTCCACAGATTCCCTATTTCTTCTTTCATATGTTCTTAAGTTTCTTGAAAAATCTTTTAGCTGTTTGCTAAATCCAGCAGGCAGGTGAATAAGTGAAACTATATTATCAATTTTGTTTTCTTTTTCTTTTTTTGAGATGGAGTTTTGCTCTTTTTGCCCAGGCTGGGGTGCAATGGCATGATCTCGTTTCACTGCAACCTCTGCTTCCTAGGTTCAAGCACTTCTCCTGCCTCAGCCTCCCTAGTAGCTGGGATTACAGGTGCCCCCGACTATCCCCAGCTAATTTTTGTATTTTTAGTAGAGACAGGGTTTCACCACTTTGGCCAGGCTGGTCTTGAATTCCTGACCTCAGGTGATCTGCCTGCCTGAGCCTCCCACAGTGCTGGGATTACAGGCGTGAACCACTGCCCCAACCGATTTTGTTTTCTTAAGTCACTTTGATTTATCTCCTGCTTCCTCTGTTTCATGAAATAATATGTGTGATCTCAGCTCACTGCAGCCTCTGCCTCCTGGGTTTAAGTGATTCTCCTGCCTCAGCCTCTCAAGTAGCCAGGATTACAGGTGCACCAACATGCCCTGCTAGTTTTTGTATTTTTTTTTTTAAATAAAAATGGGGTTTTAGTAACTTAAGCATATCCTAAGAGTTGACAAGAAAAAAAAAAAGTAGAGATGGGGTTTTACCATGTTTGCCAGGCTGGTCTTGAATTCCTGATCCGCCCACCTTGGCCTCCCAAAGTGCTGGGATTACAGGGATGAGCCACTGTACCCAGCCTCATGAAATGATACTTTTATATTTATTTTTGTAATATTTCAATAGTTTTTGGGGGGCAGATGGGTGTTTGGTTACATGGATAAATTCATTAGTGATGATTTCTCAGATTTTGGTGCACCCATCATCCATGCATTGTACACTGTACCCAATGTGTAGTCTTTTATTCCTCACCCCCTCCTACCCTTCCCCCGAGTCCCCAAAATCCATTATATCACTCTTATGCCTTTGCATTCTCATAGCTTAGCTCCCACTTGTGAGTGAGAACATACAATATTTGGTTTTCCATTACTGAATTACTTCACTTAGAATAATGGTCTCCAACTCCATCCAGGTTGCTATGAATGCCATTATTACATTCATTTTTATGGCTGAGTAGTATTCCATGGTCTATATATACCACATTTTCTTTATGCATTCATTGGTTGATGGGCATGTAGCCTAGTTCCATATTTTTGCAATTGCAAATTGTATTGCTATAAACATGCATGTACAAGTGTCCTTTTCATATAATTACTTCTTTTTTTCTGGGCAGATAGCCAGTAGTGGGATTGCTGGATCAAATGGTAGTTCTACTTTTAGTTCTTTAAGGAATCTCCACAGTTTTCCATAGTGGTTGTATGAGTTTACATATTCCCACCATAGTGTAAAAGTGTTCCCTTTTCATTATATCCACTCCAGCATCTATTGTTTTTTTTTATTGTGGCCATACTTACAGGAGTAAGGTGGTATTGAATTGTGGTTTTAATTTGCATTTCCTTGATAATTAGCATATTAGGGTTTTCTAGAGGGACAGAACTAATAGGATAGATGTATATGTAAGGGAAGTTTATCAAGGAGTATTAACTCATGATCACAGAGTCTCACAGTAGGCCATCTGCAAGGTAAGGTGCAAGGAAGTCAGTCCAAGTCCCAAAGCTAAAGAACCTGGAGTCCAGTGTTTGAGGGAAGGAAGCAGCCAGCCCGGGAGGAAGATGTAGGCTGGGAGTCTAAGCCAGTTTAATCTTTCCACGTTCTTCTGCCTGCGTTTTATTCTGGCCATGCTGGCAGCTGATTATATGGTGCCCACCTGGATTGAGGGTGGGTCTGCCTCTTCCAGTTCCCTGACTCAAATGTTAATCTCCTTTGGTAACACCCTTACAGATGCACCCAAGAATGATACTTTGCATCCTTCCATCCAATCAAGTTGTCGCTCAGTATTAACCATCACAAGTCTACCCCTTCACAGCTTGAACCCATACACCTTTCCTGAGATCATACATAATCTTCAAATAAAGACAGTAATAAGGTCATAATTACACCTAACATAATACAGCTGTCCTTTGTACAATTGGAAACCCCCAAAACAAATACTATTACATAAAGTTAACATTTAAGTGCTGATATGAAGTCAATAAATCTTATGTCATGTGATAAAGGAAAAGGGAAATAAAATGAAGATATTTTCTTAGTACAAGTGTATACATGCACAAACATGTTCTTAACAAAATAAGGAAGAAATGCTCATGACAATTACAGTCCTCATTTCTGCAGCTGGTCAAGTGGTCGAAGCTGGTATTGATGACTACTTTCTTCTGCTACCCATTCTATATTCCCTTTGCATTTAGCAAGCACCTCAGCAGGTCCTGTTTTTTTTTCCTAGTGGAGTAACCCAAACCTTCATTCCTGAAGGATCTGGGCCATTTGTAGTCCTCCCTGGATTGGGCTGTTGTAGTTTCCCATTGACCTTAATCACAGGCATGGTAATACTAAAAGATGCCCCAAGGGATTTTCTATATTCCACGAATATTCTTCCTTACCTCCATTGTGGAGTAGTAGACTGATTTCATCTTGATAGTCCGGGTCAGTCAGTCACAGTGAGAGTGAAGCTATTAGCAGCTACCACCATCACCCCTAGTGATCCACTAGCAAAATTTTTGCTTCCTGTCCTCACGACATTATGTTCTGCTGGCCTAGAGGTCTTAGTTCCAGAGAGGAATGCTGCCACCAGGAGACACAACAACGATTCCATTAAACTGGAAGATTGTCACCTGGACACTTTGGGCTCCTCCACCATTCTGTCAATCCAGCTGCTTCAGGATGTTGGGGGAATATGGTAATGCCAGTGAATTCCAGGAGCATGAGCCCTCTGCTGAACTTCTTTAGCTGTAAAGTGAGTGCCTTAATCAGAGGCAATGCTGTGTGGAATACCGTGATGATGGATAAGGCATTCTGTGAGTCCACGGATGGTAGTCTTGGCAGAAGCATTGTATGCAGGATAGGCAAACCCATATCCACAGTAAGTGTTTATTCTAGTGAGGACAAACCTATGCTCTTTCCATGATGGAAGAGGTCCAGTATAATCCACCTGCCACCAGGTAGCTGGCTGATCACCTTGAGGACTGGTGCCATATAGAGGGCTTAATGTTGGTCTTTGCTGCTGGCAAATTGAGCACTCAGCAGTGGCCGTAGCCAGGTCAGCCTTGGTGAGTGGAAGTTCTTGTTGCTGAGCTCATGCGTAACCTCCATCCCTGCCATCATGGGCAGTTTGTTCATGGACCCACTGGGTGATGACAGGTGCATCTGGGGAAGGAGGCCAAGTGGTGTCCACAGAACAAGTCATCCTATCCACTTGATTATTAAAATCCTCCTCTGCTGAGGTCACCCTTTGGTGAGCACTCACATGGGATACAAATATCTTCAGTTTTTTACCCCCCAGAGAGGTCCATCCACATACCTCTTCCCCAAATTTTTTTGTCACCAGTTTTCCAATCATGTTTCTTTCAAGTCCCTGACCATCATTCTAAACCATTGGCTACAGCCCATGAATCAGTATATAATCGCACATCTTGCCATTTCTCCTTCCATGCAAAATGCACAGTCAGGTGCACTGCTTGAAGTTCTGCCCACTGGGAAGATTTCTCTTCACCGCTGTCCTTCGGGGATGTCCTAGAAAGGAGCTGTAGTGCTGCGGATTCCTAGTAGTAGTGTTGCCGCTGTCCACTTTTGGGTGGTGCCTGCATATTGTGCAGAACCATCTGCGAACCAGGTCCTCCCTAGTCTCTCTACATGTGTCAGCTGATCATAGGGAACGCCCCATGAGGCAATTGGTGCAGGCTGTGGAAGAAAAGCCAGGGTGGAAGGAGTGGAGACTATGGGCATTTGAGCCACTTTCTTATGTAACTTACTTGTGCCTTCAGGACCTGCTCAAGCCTGATCATGTATATACCACTTCAATTTGATGATGGAATGTTGCTGTGCATGACCCACAGTTGGGTCAGAAAACACCCAGTTCATGATAGGCAGTTCAGGTCATACGGTGACTTGATAACCCATAGTCAAATGTTTGGTTTCCACTAAAGCCTAGCAACAGGCCAAGAACTGCCTCTGAAAAAGAGAGCAGTTATCTGTAGAAGATGGCAGGGCCTTGCTCCAAAATCTTAGATGCCTCCACTGTGATTCACCTATGGGGACCTGCCAAAGGCTTCAAACAGCATTGTCTCTCAAAAGGAGAGTAGTTATCTGCAGAAGATGGCAGGGCCTTGCTCCAAAATCCTAGGGGCCTTCCCTGTGATTCATGTATAGGGGCCTGCCAATGGCTCCAAACAGCATACCTCTCTGCCACTGACACCTCAAGCATCACTGGATCTGCTGGGTCATATGGCCCAAGTGGCAGAGCAGCTTGCAGAGCAGCCTGGGCCTGTTGCAGAGCCCTCTCCTGTTCTGGACCCACTCAAAACTGGCAGCCTTTTGGTTTACTCAATAAATGACCTGGAGTAACACACCCAAATGAGAAATGTGCTGCCTCCAAAATCCAAATATGCCCACTAGGTGTTGGGTCTCTTTCTTGGTTGTAGGAGGGGCCAAATGCAGCACCTTATCCTTTACCTTAGAAGGAATATTTCAACAGGCCCCACACCACTGTAAGCCTAGAAATTTCACTGAGGTTGAAGTTCCCTAAATTGTAGTTGGATTTATTTCCCATCCTCTGGCACGCAAATATCTCACCAATAAGTCCAGTGTGTTTGCTACTTCTTGCTTACTGGATCCAATCAGCATAATGTCATCAATGTAATGGACCAGTGTGATATCTTGTGGAAGTGAAAAGCCATGAAGGACTCTTTGAACAAGATTATGACACAAATCTGGAAAGCTGGTATACCTCTGAGGCAGGACAGTAAAGATATATTGCTGGCCTTGCCAGCTGAACACAGATTGCTTGTGGTAGACCTTATGGACAGGAATGGAGAAAAAGGCATTTGCCAAATCAATGGCTGCTTACCAGGAGGTATGTTAATTTGCTCAAGCAGTGAAACCACATCTGGTACAGCAGTTGCAATTGGAGTCACCACTTGGTTAAGCTTATGATAATCCACTGTCATTCTTCAAGATCCATCTGTCTTCTGTACAGGCCAAATAGGAGAGTTGAATGGAGATGTGGTGGGAATCTCCACCCCTGCACCTTTCAAGTCCTTGATGGTGGCACTAATCTCCACAGCACCTCCAGGGATGCGATACTGTGTTTGATTTACTATTTTTCTAGGTAGAGGCAACTCTAATTGTTTCCATTTGGCCTTTCCCCCCGTAATAGCCCTCACCCTACCAGTCAGGGAGCCAATGTGGGGGCTCTGCCAGCTGCTAAATATGTCTGTGCCAATTACGCATTCTGGCATAGGGCAAATGACCACAGGATGGGTCCAGGGGACCCACTGGATGTACTGCAAGTCAGACCTGAGCTAAAACTCCATTAGATTACTGATCTCCACAAGCCCATGCTTTAACTGGAGGACCACAATGATGTTTTGGGTCTCCTGGAATCAACATCAACTCAGAACCAGTGTTCAGTAGTCCTTGAAATGTCTGATCATTTCCCTTTCCTCAATGCATAGTAACCCTGGTGAAAGGCCAGAGGTCTCCTTGGGGAACGATGGGAGAAAGATTCACAGCATAAATTATTGGTACTGTAGTGGAGTCCTTCCTCAAGGGGCTTCATTCAAGGGGTTCTGGGTCTGTAAACTGGTTCAAGTCTGGAAATTGATTGAGGGGCTGTGATTCTCTTTTTTTAAATAATTCAAATTAGTCTTTTGTCCACTCAGTGGAAGTTTTCCACTTACATAAATTAAGTAGGAATGCAGTAGGCTTCCTATCAGTTCCGTTTCTGGGAACATCGTGATTAACTAGCTAGTGCCAGAGCTCTACAGAAGGGACTATTCCGATTGGTGCTTTGCCTGTGCGGTCCATCACAGTAGTAGCTCGCCCACCTTGCCTTTGATGGTTGAGTGCTGCCACTTGGCCCCTGCCACCTCAGGATCCAATTATTTATGTTGCATTTAAATTTTGTAGTTGAGTGTGGTTCCCACTGTTAGATCTGGCATACAGAGAAGAGCAATCATAGAGCTCTTCAAAGATTCAGGTGCTACCCTCACAAATCTGTTAACACAAAGCATTGGTCAAGGGTATATCTGCTGGACCCTCCCAGCTGGGATGAGTAGGTCTAAAGTGACTAATCCACTTCAGAATCCCAATCTCCATAAGCCTTTGGTTCCCTTCCTCTACATTAAGTCAAGGGAGATAAGGCATTTCCATCTTGCTCACAGAGGGCTATCTTTTAATCCATAATTCAGCTAACCAAGCAAATAAGTGATTAGAACCTTTTACAACTCCCTGAGTGGCAACATTAAATGCGGGGTCCCTACTTAGTGGGCACAAATCGATAAATTCAGCCTAATCCAATTCTGTGTTCCTTCCACCATCTTCCACCATACTCTTAATATCCATTCCCATGCCTGTTCCAGATTCCTGCTTATATAAATTAGAAAACTCCAGCAGTTCTTTTCAAGTATAGCACACATCCTTGTGGGTCACACTCTGAACCTCACCTCTAGGGGCCTGCCGGGACTTGAGTCTAGTTACACATCTAGAAGCAAACAGGGCTGATTCTCTTTTCCTGAGGTTATATTACCACTACGGAGGATGGCGAAGCTGTTTCTTCTGGCAAAAAGTGCTTATCAGAGTTTTACAAGCTCCGTGTCCCCAGCTTCATCAGGGTCCTCCCACATGTCGCCATTCCAAGTTGCAGAGTCCCATTCTTTTCCAATCCATGCCTTCACTTTAACAGTAGACACCTGGTGAGGCTGTGCATGCACCTTTCATTGCTGCAGGTCAGCCACTCACATGATGAGAGGTTGTGTCTGATTTTCCACCATTTCAACTCTTTGTCTATAGGAGGTAAGACTCAGTCGGGGTTTTTGAAATGAGTATTTGCTTTTGAAGTTGGGAGTTAGAGTCCCTGAGTTCATCCTTTTCTTTCATCACTTGTCCAGTGAACTTAGGAGCAACCAACCAACTTCATTATGTTCCTTAGTTCTCCACATCTGGTCAAAGGTATCATGTATAGAGTCACTAAACTTCTTCCCTCTCAAGAGCGGTGAATCAGGAGTGTCAAATGCATTTATTTTGCATAGCTCAAAACAATTCACACCAAGGACTATCAGTGTTCTCCATACTATTAGAAGTGGCGTCCTTAGCATTCTGGGGTCTGATCATATTAAGGAGCCAACTCCAGACACTCTAAAACCTAAGAAAAAACTCCATCGTTAATACTTGGTTCCTTTAGAACCATTTCTGGTACCAAAATCTGTTAGGGTTTTCTAGAGGGACAGAACTAATAGGAGGGTGTATATATAAAGGGGAGTTTATTAAGGAGTATCAACTTACACCATCACAAGGTGTCCCACAATAGGCTGTCTGCAAGCTGAGGAGCAAGGAAGCTAGTCCGAGTCCCAAAGCTGAAGAACCTGGAGTCTCATGTTCAAGGGCAGGAAGCATTCAGCACGGGAGAAAGATGGCTGGGAGGCTAAGCCAGTCTCATCTCTCCACGTTTGTCTGCGTGCTTTTTATTCTGGCCATGCTGGCAGCTGATTAGATGGTGCCCAGCTGGATTGAGGGTGGATCTGCCTCTCCCAGTCCACTGACTCAAATGTTAATCTCCTTTGGCAACACCCTTACAGATACACCCAGCAATAACACTTTGCATCCTTCAATCCAGTCAGGTTGACAGTATTAACCATCACAATTAGTGATGTTGAGCATTTTTCCATGTTTGTTGGCTATCAGTTTTATAATTTTAATAATGGTAATAAAATTTCCCTTATTAGAATGTCAGTAGGATTAATTAGAAATACTTGGCATTAAATAGAAGTAATCTGGTAAACATTGGATTTTAGAAATTGGAGAGTTCATGTTGTCAAAAAAGCATTTCCACACTTTAATGATATGATGCAAGGAGCAGGATTGTTCAGAAATGACCCTGGTGTTGACTGAGACTTCGGCTCTCTCCTTCCAACAAGAAGCAGTTCCCAAACTGAACTTCCCATAAGACTGGTAGTGCTTCCTACCTCTGCCAAAGTGAACTGTAATTTCCCATAGGCCCCAAAGATTCCAGTTGCTGAACAGCTGGTGTTATGTAAAGAGCTAGCATCAAGTCTATACTCCCTCTCGTGTCTTTTTCCTGAAAATGTTCCTCCCATGATTGCCCTATAAGAAAGAACGAGAAATGGGCAGGTCTTTTCATTGAATCTCTGACTCACATCATGTGTCCACAGAGTATCCTGGTCCTGCCCCGTCTTTCGTTAAGAGCAGTGGAAGTATGTGGTACTTAGGATTGTTTTATTTTGCTGATACTGCCTTATCAGTTTCCCCTTTCCCACAGTAAGACTGTTATTTAACCTATGCCCTATAATGTTGTAAATTTGAGTCTTAGTGTAGGATAGGTAGGCACTGAGAAGGGATCTATCATGCATGACAAATAAATTAGTTTGTAATCATGTCCTTTTTTCTCCTCTCCTAATGGTGTAGGAATCTGAATTAGAGCCTATGAATGGTGAAATAATGGATGATTCTCTTAAGACCTCAGTTATAGCAGAAGAGGAAGACTCCACTAGTGAAGTTCTAGATGAAGAATTAAAATTGCAGTCTTTTAATTCCAGTGAAGACCCTACAAATCTTGTTCCACTGGTGGTAGAATCTTCAAAAGTCCCTGAAGCAGATGCATCAGATAAGGTAAGGGGGCAATGAGCTATTTTTTAATAAAGTGTACCAATGTTGGTGACATTAGGGGGGAGGTACGTGGTATATGTATTTGCTTCCACCTTAACATGTACAATGCTTTAGGAAGATTAACTTTTATACTAGATTTGATATTGTAATAAAATGCTATCAGTAATATTCTATAAATCTAAATAATTATAACATATCTGATACATGGTAACAAAATGAGTTTTATTACCTTTAATACTTTGTACTTAGGAAATGCTTAGAAAAATGGATAAAGCATTATTTACTAAATATTTGAGTATCTATTGCTTACATAGTCTATGACCAAAACAGTAATTTAAATTTAATTAGGTAGGCAGATTAGGTTAATGGGGGAAAAAAGCTTGTTGAGGTATTTTAAAATAAATTTAGTTACTTTTGAATATTAAATTTATGGCTAAAAAACTATTGTATGATATTATTTATTAGTGTCTCACCTAAGTAAATGAATAAAACTTTCATTGCCCTAACTTACAATCTAATGAAATCATCGTCAAACTTAGTGGGGTGGCACAGTGTCAAGTCCCAAGGGATTCTTGGTTCTGGCTCCTGTAACACTAGGAAACTCAAAAAACTGAGTTGATTCATGGTTTTGAAGAATCTTCATATGAAGTTTAAAGTGTCTTAAATACAAAATAATTCATTATATCCTCAAAGTAAGAACTTAGTATATTTAAATTACCATGTGATGCAGTTTTGAAGAAATTGAGTTGTATTCAGGATATGTACACATTTAGCAAAAGAGAGAAATTTCAAAAAATGTACATGATTAACAAAAGTAGTGAATACTGAATTGTTTAAATTGTAGTTCAGTGTCATTGCATATTAGTGCCTCAGAATAATTTATTTTTAGAACTGTATTACAAGTTTATTTGTTGACCAGGCTTTTAAATTTTCAGACCCCACATACAGCTGACTCAGAAATGATGGATGAAGGCACATCTGAGGAAAAGGGGCACACAGAAGAGAAACTGTCCCTACTTCCAAGAAAGAAAGCACATCTTGGGAGTTCAGACAGTGTTACTACTATGTCAAATGAAGAACGATCTGATGGTGGTTTTCCAAACTCTGTGATAGCTGAATTATCTGAAGAACCAGTCTCTGAGAATTTATCTCCCAACACTACTTCCTCATTGGAAGACCAGGGTGAGGAGGGGGTATCTGAGCCCCAGGAAACATCTACTGCTGTTCCTCAGAGTTCCTTGATAGAGGTTGAACTTGAAGATGTGCCATTTTCACAGAATGCAGGACAGAAGAACCAGTCTGAGGAGCAGTCTGAAGCATCTTCTGAGCAACTGGATCAGTTTACACAATCAGCAGAAAAAGCTGTGGATAGCAGCTCAGAGGAAATAGAAGTGGAAGTGCCTGTGGTAGACAGGCGGAATTTAAGAAGAAAGGCCAAAGGGCATAAAGGACCTGCTAAGAAGAAAACTAAGTTGACCTGAAGGAAGAAGAAATGCAGATGATAAACCATCTTCTTTGTAACATAATTGTTGTTTTTAAAATATGGTAATTAATAAATAGCATGGGGCACAGCACAAAAATTTCCAAAATTTCAATTTGAACTTATTTACTATGCAGTTTTTTGCTTCCCTTTAGAACGTAGAATTCACCATTCCTTTAATTTTTCAGGCTATTTTTGGTAAATGCAATTTTTTATTTTTATTAATCATGTTTCAATTTTGGGAAACCAGATCATATTATATTTTATCAGGTGGTACATCTGACCATTATTTCAAAAATAGAATTAAAAAACTGAAAGTAGCAGCATTTCCATTACTTACAAGGATCACAGAAATCTTTTATACTAAAGGTTTTAATAAAGTAAAACTTGGTGAGCGTTCTCAAAGTTTTAAATTTCAAAACTAATCACCATTTTAAAAAATGTTGGCATGCCTAAACGAGTGTCAGTAAATTACAATAAATATAACTTCAAGTAAACGAGAGCACAAAAACAAACTATGGTCAAAGGTTCATGAAGATACTTTGGTTTTGGCCTCTAGTTTTCTTCCCTCTGATTTCAGCATCTATGGAAAGGTACACATAAACTGTTTCTGATTCATTCTATCATCTGATGTTAACAGTACTGTCAGGGATTTAACTGTGGCATGTGGGGACTAATAACATTTAAAATTTCATTTGCAGTATTAGTTTGCTATAGTTTTTTTCTGTCTGCATATGTGCAGATGCCTAGAAGTTTAGACTCCAGTTTCACCTTTAATCAGGTAAAAATCCCAAGTAATATAATTTAGGGACATAGTTTAATATTGACTTCTGGCCTGATCAAGATTAAGATTAAGCTGGAGATTGTACTTTTATCCCCACTCAGTTCACATGTATATTTCAGAAATGTGAGGCTTCTTCCTGAGGCATCTCTTTAGATCTTGCCACCTCCCTAATTCTGCAGTCTTATTTATATTTCCCATAGCGTTCATCCACTTCTCTCCAACTCATGGAGTGATTCTCCAATCAACAGAGTTTCCTGCCTGCCGGCTTATGCCTTTGATGTCCATATTTGGGTAGGTTTGGAGGTGCATCCCACAATATTAGACCTATATGGCAGGAGTAAAACTGCCTTGGGGAGCTATAGTTACAAGGGCTTCAATCAGATTAGAGGCTTCAGTCATCCTTTGATTTGTTCTGTGAGTACTGGTTGCCCGCCAGCCTGTTAAGTGTATATTGTGTTGCCATAGCAAAGGCCTAGGAAAATTTGAAAAACCCTGAACTGTTAATTTTTATATAGTAATTTATTTAAAAATGAACAAAATGGTAACTCTTAGAATCCAAAGATAATCTCAAAACAGTTCTACTATTTGGAAATATTACACGTACTCACATTTGCCCTTAAGTTGGAGAATATTTTGAGACCATTTAGATTGTTTTAAAAATAGCTTGATCTTGATCCTTATGTGAAAGAAACATTATGACTTTGTGTCATTATTTGAGGTAGCAAAGGATTGATGTTGAAAGCTTATTCAGTTTATATATAGTAAGCTGATGTCACGTCAGTAAATTTTGTTTTGGGATGTTGGTATTTTCAATCTAATTAGTTGAGTTAAAATCTAGCAGTCAAAATAGTAAACCCTCCTATTTGTGTTAGATTTTGAACACTTCTATTACTCTATATTTTCTTTAATTAATTGGTCAGCGGTAAGCCAGATTGTTTCATTCTAAATGAAAATTCAAGCACTTTGGCCATTTTCTTCAACAAACGCTAATATTAAGTGAAAAAAAAAAGATATTAGTGAATCTACCAAACATTTATGCTGTTTTATACATTTTATGAGAAATTCCTGTCAGTATCACAAAAGGAAATGTCCTGTTAAGATTCAGTAAATTCTTAACTCTTACAGTTTTCATTTCTTAGATTTAAAACACTTTTAGATATTTTATTTTTGCTTGGGTTTAAAACATTTTCTTTTCAAATTAAACATGGAATGCTTCATGAATCTGTGTGTCATCCTTGCACAGGGTCCATGCTAATTTTCCCTGTATTATTCCAATTTTAGTATATGTGCTGCTGTAGTGAGCACCAAAAGACTTTCTTTAAAGAGGTGTACTTTTTTAAAGACTGAGCTCACTGGGTTAACTCTTGATGTGTGAATATAGTTGAGTTTACAAAAAATGTTTAATCACATATGACCACTGGGGTCTAACAGTATAAATTTCTTCTTGTTAAACTTGTTTGGATTAAATAGTGAATTGTAGGCAATTTAGAAGTTTTTTGTTCAGCACACAGGAAGACTTATGTTACAGATGATCTCTGACAGAAAATGTTATTTTGGGGTTTATAGATTATAGAGGGAAAAGTTAGATCACATGGAAAAACCTAACTCATGTTCAGTAACTTGAGTATAGAATTTCTAACACAGTTATCTTCAATAAGGAATCTACATGAACTTAATCAGTTATTTGTAGTTTTTGCAAGGCATTAGAAAAGATTTCACAATTACAGAGGACTGAAAATGTGATTTCAACCAGCTAGCCTAGTTGTTGAATGTCCAGTCACATTATACATAGTCCTTTGTGAACTTGTTTGTGAAGGGAGTTCACTTTTTGTGTATATATGTGTATATTTCCTTGTGTAATATAAAGCAGATGGTTATTAGCAATATTTTAGTTCAAGTTTATTCAATTGCTAGACATCACAGAAATTAGTATATTTAAGAATTTATTATAAAGCTCCTCTACAACTTTTAAAGGTGAGAGGGTCTATTATGATTTTTTTATAAAATCAAATAGCATGATTTAAAATGTCAGTCTTCTACTTAAAATGTGTCTATATTCATGGTATTTCCATTCAGTGTAGATGGTAAGGAAAACATCTAGTCATTGAATATTTACTTTTAGCAGACTCCAGAACACTACCTACAATGGTTTCAAGTGACTAGAAATCTTGAAGGTTTTTATGGTTGCGTCAAATTGAACCTGTAATATCTAAATATCTGCTCTTATGTTCTGCTTTATCCCTTGGGATTACTTTCTAAGGTTTGGTCACACCAGCAAACTGAAACAGATCTTAATGTAAATAAAGAATTTATACTAATATTACTCATCTGTGTTACAGTATTTTGGAAACAAGTTTCTGCCTTGTATGTCCATTAGTTAGCAATATGATGTTTCAGGTGTCATCTAGTGTTTCATGGGTGTGATTAGTTACAAGTGTTATGCTTATGTTTTCATACTCAATATCAAGCTTTCTTTGTACTTTACAAAATAGTAATTTATTTTTGGTTCTAAAAAAACAAGCAAATTTCATTTTTGTAGTATTCAGAAATTACCTGAAGTCAGTTTTTTTTTTTTTTTTCTTTCACTTTCTAGAAGTTGTGATCCCCACATCACCCATTTATATTAGTGGCAAAATTACTTGCTAAAATCTAATTGTAAGAAAGGCTTAGCTTCTGTCATCAAGTGATTGTATCATCTTGGATCATCATTTCCAAGGAACTAGCCTTTCTTTTTCTAAATGTCTGTATGTGTTCTAAAACTTCTAGTGTATTTATAGAACTCAGAAAAAATGTTACATTATTCAGAGTAGCAAGTCTTACTGAAGTACTTTGTTTTCTTGGTAGTTTTTTTTTTTTTTTTTAAGTAAGTTTAAAAGTAGTAATTAAATCTATATTTTGTGATTGTTTCCTGGTCTGTGTTTTGAAATTCTTTTCCTTCCGTTTTCCTCATGAAGATGTTTCAGATACTGAATTTGTTTAGACATTGAATGACTTTGTTAAAGGCACAATTAATCACATTGGTTGTATTCTGAAGACAGACTTTTAAAAAATAAACAACTTAAAACAATGTGGTGACTATAAATTAATGTAATTTACAGCCACAACATATCACAACAGTGGTTTCACTAAGTTACAACCCTAAAACCTTACCTTTTTACATCATCTAAGTAACTGCAAATAAATTTCTCCTCAATCAATCAGTGCAGTCTTGTTTTCCTTTTAAAAGTTAGCTGGAGTTACTTAAACTAATTGTTAATACCATTCTAAAAGTATAAATATATTGTTTAGAATACAGAATATGCTAAGAAAGTACAAAGACTTTAATATATATATTTTTTTCATTTTCATGATTCAAGTAGAAAATAGTGCCAAGTAGATACATAACATGGTAAATGAGACAAAGGTTTAGAATATGAATTCACTAGACCTTTGCTAGCAGTACTCAGAAATTAAGGCTTTCACAGGTGAAAAGATTTCTCTGAGAGTTCCGAATTTTTAGTCACATACTTTTAGTGTAAACACTATAAACTTAACATCATGTATTGCTACATTTTTTTTTTACGATTAGTGAAGTGGAAGATACTTCAGTTAAATGTTCACACATAATTAAGTGTGCATTAACCTTTTTGAAAGGCATTTTCAACGGACACTGGTGGTTTTTCAGGAAATGCGGAATCTATTGCTGTATACACCCACTCGTAAATGCAGATATTGATAAAGTAGAATATTTGTATATTTGCTTTTTTTCAATCAGTTTTATTAACATGGGGGTCTAAGTAGATTTCAAAATAAAGACCATTTATACAACGGGACTATTTTAATGTTTACAATAAATCTCGATGGCAGACATGTATGGCTATTTGGTAGTATTGAGAAACAGTACAGTAATGGCAGTTTTTCCAATT
>NW_016107365.1:4437296-4442173 GCF_001604975.1 Cebus imitator | reverse complement strand
TTTTTTTTTTTGTATTTTTAGTAGAGACAGGGTTTCACCCTGTCGACCAGGATGGTCTCGATCTCTTGACCTCGTGATCTACCCGTCTTGCCCTCCCAAAGTGCTGGGATTACAGGCCTTACACAGTGAGCCACTGCACCTGGCCAAAGAGGATCAAAATAATTCTAACAGAATGTATTATACCTAAAACCAATAAGCTAAATTTAAAAACAATTGTATTTATAACACTTTTTCTATAGTTTTTTTTTTTTTACTAAAGGTTTACATCTTATTTACATTGTTTTAATCTAGCTCTCCTGCATTAAAAAAATTTTGCTGTGTATTTTATTAATATATCAACTTGAAGAGTATTTCTATTAGCAACAGCCCTGTATTAAAAAATTTACTTACCCCAAATAACTTTGCCTCCTTGCGTCACAAGGCCCAATTCGCTCACATTTACCTCAATGACAGTACCTTTGGTAATAACACCCAAAGTTGTATACAGTGGGGATGAGGGATTCTTCTTTACACCAAGTATTGGTAGGCAAAAGGTGGCTTTCAGTTCAGGATGTGTCACATGGGCTTTCTTGAAACGTAAGCCCTAGTAAGTCAAACACAACATAAGAATGCTTACATCCAAAATGTTAACAGTGAAGAGTAGTGGTCCTTTTCACTTATCTTTTTCAACCTTCTCCAAAAAACCATGGTTGAATAATGTCATCTTAAAGCATCTAACAAAATACATACTACAGACTAAAAACCTGATGGGTACAGTATTAATATGTGGGGAAAACACCCACACATGTACTTAAGATTTTTTTTTTTTTTTGGACACAGGGTCTTGCTCAGTTGCTCAGGCCAGAGTGCAATGGCACAATGTCGAATCACTGCAGCCTGGACTTCTTGGGCTCAAGACATCCACCCACCTTGGGCTGCCGAGTATCTGGGACTATAGGCACACATTGCTATGCCTAGCTAATTTTTGAATTTTTGATAGAGATGGGCTTTCACCATGTTGCCTGCTGGCCTCGAACTCCTGGGCTCAACCAATCCCCACCTCAGCCTCCTGGGATTACAGGCTACCACAGCTAGCCTCTGAAGTTTTTTTTTTTTTTTTTTTGAAACTGTAACAGCTACCTAGCAACATACTCAGATTTCTACTGTCTAGTCATCTACACTTAGACTTACTAAGGACTTGATACATGCCAGGCCACTATGTTAGCTCACAACTGGCTCCCTTAAACACAATAACCTCACAACAAACACATCCCTCTCCCTTCTGTTTTCAAATGATGTAACAAGGATCAGCAGGTTAAATGACTTGTTTTCAGATTAAATGGTGAGTGGTAAACAGAATCAAACCTAAGTATCCTGATTCTTTATATACCAAGCCTTTATATACCTCAGCTACCTTCCATGATGAAAAAAGGAGTGGACTGTCGGCTTTCTTTAGGTTGGTGGTAGGACACTGGAGAAGGCCCAGAGAAGTCTTTCTTACAGAAACTGGTTACGGAGTCATCCAGTCACCTAATAGGGTCTTTTAGGGTCTAGTACTTCAAATGTCACAATATTTTGCAGTCTTACTTGATTTTTGCGTGCATGGGATGGGGTGACAACACTAAATCAGTTTCCTAGTAACAGGCTCATTAATCAAGCTTGTAAGAAACTGACACCATTCAGGATGACATCTGATTAATTCATAATGACAAATTGTGAAACTACAGAAAACCCAGAATAGCCTGACTTGTATATTCTCTCCCTGTAGAAATAATAAGGTTAACAAAATGTATTCAAAATATGAATACAAAACCAAAACAAGTAGAGTCCATGATATAATCCAGGGGTGGGCAAACATGTTGTGTAAAGAACCCAATAGGTAAACATTTTAGGCTCTGCCAGGCCATATGGCCTTTATTACAACTGCTCAACTCTTGGGGTGGGGGTCATGCAATATATAAATGAACAGACATGGCTGTGTTCCACTAAAACTTTATTTATAGAAACAAGCTGTTTGCCAATATTTTAATCTACTAAAAATTACTCAGGTTGAACACTAGGATTTTAGGATGTTGCAACTTTCCTTTCGGATACTTTGTTTTTCTAAGGAGGCTGTGTGTCTAACTGGGAGACTAGTTCAGTCTCTTTGAAGGGATTTTGTAAAAATATATCTTCAATTACGTCTCTCCCCGGGGTGGGGAAGTTTGGGGTCATATTACTATTACTGCCTTAAATAGAAATCAAACTAGATTAAATTATCTTCCTTTTTCCAATGATTTTCAAGATCATTTAGATACTTCCCTTACCAAACTGGAATTGACTCTTACAAAACAGTCCTACTCAGGTTTTCCAACTGTTGTCAAAGACAAGAAGTGTCCGAGGCCTAGACGGTATCAGGCATATAGTAGGTCACTAGCTGAATGAGGAAAATATGACTGTGTGTGGAAAATTAAGATTCTATTATGTCATATTTAAAAGTCAGAATTCACTGACAATGTCTTATGACCCTACTTTTTCAAATCTTTATGAAGCTGAAAAGATTTTTGACTACAGGAAAAAGTACTAAATAACTTCTGTCACTAACTTAGAATAACAAAAATAGCATAAAAATATCTTTCGACCTGTTCCACATCAATTTAAAGAATTTTGGGAAATTATAATGTTCTTTATCCAATTTAACAAAGATAACTAATATTTCAGTCACTATACTCTTCCAAGAACTTACCATTGGTCTTATGAATCTTTCATATTTAGGTGGTTTTCTTGTAAAGCCATCTCCAACAAAGCATACTTTAGTAACCATCCTCTTCCATGCCTTCTTCTTTCTCTTTCCTGTTCGAATAACTTTTAATACTTCTGTTTCTCCCTGGGCACGGACTTTAGGCAGAGGGACTTCCCATTTTCCCGCCTTCTCTTTTCGTTTCTGTTTAATCATATTGGAAAGTACTTTAGCTCGAGATTGTCCTTCTCTGTCCAGCAGATAGGCTGGTACTGCTCCTTGTGGAGTCTTCTCATCATTCTTTTGTTTGGTGTTTCTCTTTTCATGCATCTTGATAGTCTTTTTCATTTGTATTTTCTCAGCGTGGCGYTGTTTATGGTAAAGCTTAGCTTTCAGACCAATCATTTTCTTYGCCTTCTTTGAACGTTCATGAGCCTCTCGACTTTCCTTCTTTCTCTTTTTCTCATGGTAATCCAAACGGTATCCATAGCGTTTGCGATGTAATTCAATATATTCGTTCTGTGGCTATAAAGATGCAATAAATGTTATTTTAATTTTTTAAAGTACTGACAACTATTCTAAAATGCACTCTTTTACATACACTAAAGTAGTTAAGACCCTGTTTCATCCAAATGTTCACTTACTCAAATGATTCTTACACCATTAAGTCTATTCACATGATGTAAGTTAAATTTTGATCTTGAATGATACAAGGTTTTAGGGCTACATCTCTAATAATCTCAGTAGGGAATGGTCCAAAATCTACTGGATCCTGATTAGGGCATCTTTTTTCCTTGACATAATTTGTTTTTTAAATAACGTCTTCATTTCAAATTTTATTTTAAAAATTTAAGTCACTTTCATTGAACTATAATTTATACACAGTAAAACTTGTCCTTTCTAGCTGCACAGTTCTAACTTTGACTATACAGTTCTGTAACCACCACAATCAAAATACAGAGAATTTCTATTTCCCCCTAAAACTCCCTTGTGTCACTTTGAAGTCAATCCTCCTTCCCAGCTCTCAATTTGATACCTATCCCTATAGTTTTACTTTTCCCAGAATGAAACAGGGATCAACAGTAGTACACAGCCTTTTGCATCTGGTTTCTTGCTTTTGGGATTCATCCAATTTGTTGCAGGTGTAGGTACTTCAATCCTTTTCATTGTTGAGTAGTATGCTATGGTACGGATATACCACTGTTTGTTTACCCACTGACCAGTTGATAGGTATCTGGGTTGTTTCCAGTTTGGGCTGATTATGAATAAAGCTAAAATAACTGCACTTAAATCTTCATGTGGACATGTGTTTAATGCCAGACCGTTTTCCAAAGTGTATTATTTTGCATTCCAGCAGCAATGTATGGGAAGCTTTTTGCATTTTAGACGCGTTTTATTTTAAATAGGCGGGCAGGAGCAAGTCTATTTGTATTTTAAGACTGCAAAAGTAAAAATGACACAAAGCCAAGTCCAGAACAGAGAAAAATGTTAAGTAACAACCAACAAGGTGTGCTATCAACTGCTATCACATAAACTTTGCAGCAATTCCACACACATGAACGGTGTGTGGAATGCCACTGTGCAAAGAAACGCAGATTAGAGACGTAGCAGAAAGAGAAAGGGTCTGGCAGTTAGATCTGACGCCCGGCTCCGCAATTCGTTAGCTGTTTGATCTTTGGCAAGGACGCCTTCAGTTTCCTCAGCAGTAAAATGAAGGGTCAGGGATTAACATCTAAGGTTGTAACAAAGCACAACCACGTTCCCATTAGACTGGTGCTGATAACCACGCTTGTAGTGAAATCAGGAATTTGTAGGATTCTTAGCAGTGGATAAAAAAGAAAAAAACAGGACAGAGTAAAATCTGTCTTGCTCCAAAGCTTGTGTTCTGGCAAATACTCTCCGTGTCTCTAACGTGAAGTTGTTTCCACTTCTCAGAGGCCACCCCGCGGAGTTCACCATCCTTTTCCCTCAGTAGTTCTCATTTCCGCCAAACACCACTCACCCACTGTCCCAGAGCCCCAGAACCCTCGGGTCCTACAAACTCAGACGCCCTATGTCGCGAGCGTCCAAGGCATCCTTCTTACCATGGTGATGGCCGCAGAGCCGCCACGAGAGGTCCCTGGGGCGTAAAAACGCTCTTAATTTTCAGGTCTCTGAGACCCACGAGCCAACACCACGC
>NW_016107365.1:4412507-4435859 GCF_001604975.1 Cebus imitator | reverse complement strand
TTTTTTGTATTTTTAGTAGAGGCGGGGTTTCAGCATGTTGGCCAGGCTGGTCTCGAACTGCTGACCTCAGGTGATCCACCGTCTCAACCTCCCAAAGTGCTTGAATTACAAGCTTGAGCCACCGCGCCGGGCCTTTGAGGCAGCTTTTTAAGGCTCTGTATTTAAAGGTGATCTCATCATTCTCTTTAAAACCAGAACTAGTAATAACTAACATTTGTATATTTTAGGTACAGTAAGTTATATAATCTCTTTGCTTGGAATGCACTCCTTCTCACCGCCCCACTCCCCCCAAATTTCCTCCCTCATGTACTTCTGGTCTTTGCTTAAATGTCACTATTTTAATGAGGCATTCCTTGATCTTTTTCCTTACAGTTCTAACTGTCCCAATTCCTCTTTGCTGCTTAATTCTTCTGTACAGCACTTATCATCATAGGAGAAACTGTATATTGTATTCATTACTTCTGTTTGTTGTCTCTATCCCCTGACTAGGATAGAGGCGGTATGAGGACAGAGATTGTTGTCTTTTGTTCACTGCATTAATACCAATATCTAGAAAGCAGTGAGTAGACATACAGTAAATTCTTGTTGAATAAATGGAAAGGAATAGGCTTGGGCAATGGAGGGCTGGGTTGTGCAAATTATCTTTTTATTGACAACCACTGAGTTAAAGTAAGAAGAGGAGTCGGTAAAGCCTGAGTCCTGTCCTCTCCCTCTCCTCCCCGGGCAGCATGAGCTTCACCACTCGCTCCACCTTCTCCACTAACTACGGGTCCGTGGGCTCCGTCCGGGTGCCCAGCTACGGCGCCTGGCCGGTCAGCAGCGCGGCCAGCGTCTATGCAGGCGCCGGGGGCTCTGGTTCCCGCATCTCCATGACGCGCTCCGTCAGCTTCCGGAGCAGCATGGGGGTCAGGGGCCTGGCTGCGGGGATGGCCGAAGGTCTGGCAGGAATGTGAGGCATCCAGAACGAGGAGACCATGCAAAGCCGGAACGACTGCCTGGCTTCCTACCTGGACAGAGTGAGGAGCCTGGAGACCGAGAACCGGAAGCTGGAGAGCAAAAATCCGTGAGCACCTGGAGAAGAAGGGACCCCAGGTCAGACACTGGGGCCATTACTTCAAGACCACCGAGGACCTGAGGGCTCAGATCTTTGCAAATACTGTGGACAATGCCCGCGTCGTTCTGCAGATTGACAGTGCCCGTCTTGCTGCTGATGACTTTAGAGTCAAGTATGAGACAGAGCTGGCCATGCGCCAGTCTGTGGAGAGCGACATCCATGGGCTCCATAAGGTCATCGATGACACCAATGTCACTTGGCTGCAGCTGGAGACAGAGATCTAGGCTCTCAAGGAGGAGCTGCTCTTCATGAAGAAGAACCATGAAGAGGAAGTAAACGGCCTCCAAGCCCAGATTGCCGGCTCCTGGTTGACCGTGGAGGTAGATGCCCCAAATCTCAGGACCTCGCCAAGATCATGGCAGAAATCTGGGCTCAATATGAGGAGCTGGCTCGGAACAACCGAGCTGGGCAAGTACTGGACTCAGCTGATTGAGGAGAGCACCACAGTGGTCACCACATGGTCCACTGAGGTTGAAACTGCTGAGATGACGCTCACAGAGCTGAGACGTACAGTCCAGTCCTTGGAGATCGACCTGGACTCCATGAGAAATACGAAGATTAGCTTAGAGAACAGCCTGAGGGAGGTGGAGGCCTGCTATGCCCTGCAGATGGAGCAGCTCAATGGGATCCTTCTGCCCCTGGAGTCAGAGCTGGCACAGACCTGGGCAGAGGGACAGCGCCAGGCCCAGGAGTACGAGGCTCTGCTGAACATCAAGGTCAAGCTGGAGGCTGAGATCGCCACCTACCGCCACCTGCTGGAAGATGGTGGGGACTTCAGTCTTAGTGATGCCCTGGACAGCAGCAACTCCATGCAAACCATCCAAAAGACCACCACCTGCCGGATAGTGGATGGCAAAGTGGTGTCTGAGACCAATGACACCAAAGTTCTGAGACATTAGGCCAGTAGAAGCAGGGGACTCTTTGGGGAGCAGGAGGCCAATAAAAAGTTCAGAGGTCAAAAAAATAAATAAAAAGTAAGAAGAGGAAAATGTCTATTAAATGTCTATTACAGTAATAACTGTAGAGAGACTATGAGGCCCTGAACTTTGGAATTACCAATGAAGAGAGAGTGGATTCAAGGCTGGGCACGGTGGTTCAAGCCTGTAATCCCAGCACTTTGGGAGGCCAAGGCGGGCAGATCACTTGAGGTCAGGAGTTCAAGACCAGTCTGGCCAACATGATGAAACCCGGTTTCTACTAGAAATACAAAAATTAGCTGGGCATAATGGCACATACCTGTAGTTCCAGCTACTCAGGAGGCTGAGGCAGGAGAATCACTTAAACTGAGGAGGCAGAGGTTGCAGGGAGCTGAGATTTAGCCACTGCATTCCAGCCTGGGTGACAGAGTGAGATCCTGTCTCAAAAAAAAAAAAAGGGAACAGATTCAAGATACATTTAGGAAATAAAATGAAAAGATTTGATGATTTTCTAAATAAGAGTAGTGAATGTTCCTTATTTAAGATCCGGAAAAGAACAGATTTAGGTGTAATAATGAGTTTTGACATGTCTTCTTAATGACATGGATCACAATGGTTTAACCCAGGGGTTTCTAATCTTTTGGTTTCCCTGGGCCACATTGGAAGAAGAATTGTCTTGGGCCACACATAAAATACACGAACACTAACAATAGCTGATGAGCTAAAAAAAAAAAAAAAAAAAAAAAAAAAATCGCAAGAAAATATCATGTTTTAAGAAAGTTTACAAATTTTTGTTGGGCTGCGTATAAAGCTGTCGTAGGCCGCATGTGGCCTGCGGGCTGAGGGTTGGACAAGCTTGGTTTAACATGGTCTGTTTGTCTCCCTACCATCCTGTCTCAGCTGCCTCTTGCATTTCTCATAGCTTTGATATTGTACCTGAAACATAGTTAATATTTAGTAAGTGTTTTTAAACTAAAGATACATAGTTTCTATAATCAGAGGAAGAGGTCTTTTATATATTTCTTAAGTGATTTAGTTTTTACATATTTATGGTAGGAGAATCAGAATATGCAATAGAACCAATAAATTTTACTGCCAATTAGAAGTTACCAAGTTAATATGTGGATGCTTAGCTTTTTATACTAAATTCTATATAGTTACATAACTATGCATTTTGGTTGATACAATGTTTTGTAATTTCAGTAAGTTGATTTCTACAATAATGCCATATGTTTAAACTTTAAAGTACATTGACAAGGAAAATTTTAAGAACTATATTTCTCATATTTAATCAGAATTTTCATTTTCTGAATGATGCATTGAATTTTTGGTAGCTAAAAGTATTGTTCTGACTTTTTAAAAGTAATACATTTTTATCATACATATTACATATATCTAACTTACATATGCCTTGCTGACATATGATACATAAATTTAGTTTTATAATTTTGTATATTTGTTTTTTCAGAGAATAACAGTTTGGAGGATCAAGATGTTGACCAACTTGAGGATATTTGCAATGAGTCATCAGACAATACCCAGTGTGCATATTAATGTAAGCGTTTCTTATAAAATTAAATGTCCCTTAACAACCTCAGCTATTTTACTCCCTAAAATGCTCAGTATATCTCATCAGCTATTGATTCCAAACTTAGTTGAGTCGTAACCTTTGGAAATCTTCAAGCCAAACAAATTTGAAAGGAATCCCGTAATTTAATCAGAAATAGAAGAGGGAATTACCTTAATTTAAAAAAGAACAGCTTCAGCTAAATGCTGGTCTCCGGGTACTAAAATGCATTGTTTTTGAAAGGAGGGATAGGGTTTTATATCTCTTGTAAGAATGTCATCACTAATGCACATCTTTAAACTGCTAACAACAAATGTGCTTTGTACTCTTAAGTATCCATAGATTGAGACTCTTGTGAAATAAAGTTCCTCTTAATATCAAAATATAACATAGTTGTACAATGGTTGATAAAACTACTTTTGGCTGTCTTCTGCAGAGCTTTTGGAAGCCAGCTTCTTGGACATTCTGAGATTTGTCTCAGGTATATTGTTTTGGTCTTTAAGCTCTGCTCTGACTCCTGAATCCACTTCAAAACACTATAAATTATTTTCTAAACTATCACGTCTTCAGTATACCTCAGAGATATTAAACCTCAAATGAAATAATACCTCTTTTATCTACAACTAAGTGAGAGATTAAAGCTTGTTTAGGTCATTTCTTTTTATCTTCAGTGACTTAACAGGGAGTACAATAGTTTCCCCTTATTCATGGTTTTGCTTTTAGCTGTTTCAATTGCCCAAAGTCAACTGTGATCTGAAAATTAAATGGAAAATTACAGAAATAATTTATAAGTTTTAAATTGTGTGCCATTGTGAGTACTGTGATGAAATTTCATGCTATCCCACTTAATTCCACCTGGGATGTGAGTCATCCCTTTGCCCAGCATATCTACACTGTGTACACTCCCCATCTGCGAGTCAGTAGCCATCTGGGTTATCAGATTCACTGTTGTGGTAGTTCAGTGCTTGTGTTCAAGTAACCTTTATTTTACTTAATCATGGTCCCAGAGCACAAGAGTAGTGATACTGGCAATTTGGATAAGCCAAAGAGAAGCTGTAAAGTGTTCCCTTTAAGTGAAAAGGTGAAAAATCTCCGCTCAATAAGGTAAGTCATATGCTGAGGTTGCTAATATCTATGATAGGAATGAATCTTCTATTTTTGAAATTGTGAAGAAAGAAAAATTTTTGCTAGGTTTACTGTCACACTTCAAAGTGCAAAAGTTATGGTCACATAACATAATAAGAGCTTAGTTAAGGTGGAAAAGGCATTCAATTTGTGGGCCGAAGACATGAACAGAAACATGTTTTGATTGACAGCAGTTCGGTTCAGTACTATTTGGGGTTTCAGGCATCCATTGCGGGTCTTGGAATATATCCCCTATGGATAAGGTGTGACTGCTGCATCGGAGAACCTGTAACCCTTAAGAAGCCTTATCATTAGTCTACAATTTTTTTTTTTCTACTTTAAAATCACCTGGGCAGCATTTTGAAGAAGGTATATTTCTATATTCAATTTCTGATCTCATTAAGTGGGCCACAGAGTTATCCAGTTTTTCATCAGTACTTTTATTGCTGACACTTTCAGATTATGCACTCTGTGATAGACACTGGGTCTTCTTATCCTGGTCATTATGCAGTGGAAATTGGAGTCTCTAGTCTTGAAATATTTTCTAAGGATAGTAGCATATTATTGCCAGAAACTTGGTGACAAATGTAGAAATAATAGAGATAACACAGATATGCAGTTCATGAAACAAAAAGCAGACTGTGGTACCCTCAGTCATTACATACGCTAACTATTCCAACTATATTGGCAGCTATTAAATGTGTATCTAGTAGTCTAGGCATAAACGGAGGTGGGGAATATTCAACCTCTACGTGAGAACATGAGAAGGTTAGGTAAGCAGCTAAGGTAGAGGAGGTTAGATTTGGCCTTAAGCACATCTTCCCTAACTCAGTGATTCTCAATTGAATGCTGCATTGGAGACACCTTAGGGATTTTAAAAAAAATACCACCACCCAGTTCCCCCAGTTCTTCTTTTCTCTCCCCACCCCGTGTTTTTAAGAAGCTTTCCAGGTGATTCTAATGTGTAATTACTGTAATCCTGAGTTCATTGCCCCCATAATCTTTCAGCAGATGTAGAGGAAAACCAAGGTCTGTCCAGGGTGAGATACTTTATTTAACCTTTCTGACTCAACTTCTGAGTTTCTGAAATCTAGGGTTGTGGTTCTCAAACTACACCTATCAGAATCACCTGGAGAGCTAGTTTAAACAAATTGGTTGGCTCCATCCCCAAGAGTTTCTGATTTTTCTTGTCTGGAGTGGAGCCTTAAGCATGTGTTTTAAACAAGCCCTCAGCCCATGTTAATGCTGCAGGTTGAGGAGAACCGTTGTTTTAAGGTCAGCGCAAAGTAGCAAATCAGTATTAGTTTTATCCTTATTCTTTCCCCTAGGATATATTTGGGTTGTCACTTTTTAAAAGAATTGGACTTAATAAATTAGGACTACTTAAAAAATATACAAAATATTTTATCTTCTGAAAAAGCATAATTACAGTGTTAAAACTAATAAGTGATGCTAAAATAAAATTAATGCAAGTTTCTTTTTTTTCTTTACTAGAATTTATGCTGCTATAAAATAAGAGCAAGTTTAAAAAGATTAAAGCCATATGTGCTGCTTGGAAGAAATTACAGTTCCCTACCAGGTACAAATGTTAGAGTGTTCTAATTTTATCTAAACTGTTTGCTTTATCTCTTTTCTCTCTCTTTTGTTTGCAAGAACCTCCCTTATTAGGGGTCTCTAACCATTTTTTACTTCTTGGCTATTTCCTTGTGATCATTAGGGGTGGGAGTGTTCTGACAGGTGCCAGGAGGAAATAGAAATAAGAGTTGTGCTCCTCATCTGAGGAATATACTGATGAGCTGAGCAAAGGAAAGGTTGGTGGCTTTAGTAGCTAGTTTGGATGTTTACCATGTGAGTACCATCTGATTTTAGAGTGCTCTTGTGAAATATTTTTTTTCTAGTTTATTTCTGTTTTTTAGGCAAGTGTTCTCTGTTAAGAGAGATTTACTAGAATGATTTATTTTGAGGATTGTTATAAGTGGTTTGGTTAAGTGTTTGGGATAGTTCAGGTTAGATATATGGCATCAAAAGCTGGAAGACGGAGGAGCTGACTTAATGTCCATCCTGTGCTTGAAACAAGCAAATGTATGGTAGACTATGAAACTAGGTTAGTTCTGTTGCTGTTCTCATTACTGTGTTTGTCATATGAGAATAACAGAATAAAAATACTGATTGGCTGTTGACTTACAAGGGCAGATTAATGGGCTGCATTATTGGTATGTATCTAGGTCTCTGTTTTTTGCTCATGTGAATTTAACTGTAGTAGTGTAGATTATCTTTTGATTTTCAAACCACCATGTAGTTTCAAAAATAATATAAAATTATTTTTGTATTATAGAAACATGGGAGAACTGGTTTAAATAACAGGAAGGTTTTAATTAAATTTATAAATGTAACTGCCTTATTTCTTTAGTATTCTTAATATTAGCAAACTGTATGTTAAGCATAGAAGAAGCCATATGGTCATTTTTATTTTAGAAATACTACTTGACTTTTCAAAAGTATTAAATTGTCATGGCTTCTATTCAGTGAAACCTCCTGGGCTGTCTTTAAAGGTATTGTGCCCTAGGACTGTGGAGGAAGGTAAGTTCCAAATTGTATAATAATTAATTATCAACTGACACAAGGATCACTGTTAGCTTTTCAAACTCTGGAAAAGGCAGGTTTATAGGACTGTGCGTTTTAAAATTTTTCTTTGACTCAGGATCAATGCCTTAAGATTGTCATTATGAGCATTTATTCGAATTCTATAATTTTATAAATAGAAATGAAGTAGGTGGCAGAGATTGGGGTGAATCTGCATTTTTCTGAGGAGATGATCTAGAACTTGATATTTATTACCTTCTTTTATTGTCATCCATACCTTTCCTTATGCATTGCTAAAAATAAATATCATTTTAGATTTATTTAGCTTGAATTGTACTTTATTTGACATTATAGTATTTGCTTAAAGTTATTTTAAAGTCTTTCATTTATAAATTAAAGGAAAATTTTATAAATGTAACAGCTCAATTTTAACTTTCTTTTCGTTAGGCTTAATAGGAAATGATATCAAATCCCTTCACTCCGTCATCAATCCTCCCATTGCTAAGTAAGTACTAACATTGATATCATGCTTTTGCATAGACTGTCATGAAAATTTACAGATTTTCTCTGATGGACAAGAGTGAGTGCCATAATTTCTATGACTTTCTGCCCTAGCCAGTTTTAAATAGATGTTGATAATATATCTTAGCTATTTGTTTTCTCAATTTAATGCTAAAAAATTTTAATGTAATAGCAGCATACTTTTCATAGAATGAATATAAGACATTCTCAAAATTGTAGGTTGTAGTTAGCCCTTTTGTTACTTAGCTATTTTATCAGAGTAATGTGGATATACTCTATGTTTTCCATTTTTCTAGTTTTTACACAATTTTATAAATTATAGAAATATTAGCTTTGAAATTTGGACAGCTATATAAAATTGTTTTATAATTTTGGTAATGTCTACCTTATTTTTTCCTTTTAAACAGAATCCGTAATATTGGAATTATGGCTCATATTGATGCAGGCAAAACTACCACCACAGAAAGAATATTGTACTATTCTGGATATACAAGATCACTGGGAGGTTAGAATGGATTCCTCCTCTTCCCACCCCCAATTAGCAAAAGCATCATTGGAAAATATTTTTATTAAGAAGTCAACCTACACACCTTGAATATGGCATAGAGCTACTACACACCTTGAATATGGCATAGAGCTACTGATGTCTAAACCACAACTTAAAGATAAGGTAGTTGAAATACCCATCAAAGGGTCTTCTAAGATTCAACTAAATATTCAGACTTATAAGACTATCATAAGCCCCATTTAACACTCATCTACTCAGAATGCTACAGGGCAGGAACCATAGCTTACCAACAAACCAGCATTAGATGTTTCTGTCTAGAAGAGTCTTATAGCCGTCCCCATAGCTACCTGGGAGCTATCTTCGACTGCCCCAAAGTAATAGATGAGGTGCAAGGTGGCAAGATTCACAGGAACCACTCTAGCTTAGAAGATTCATGCCCCGTAGGAATGAATATCTCTTGTTATAACTTCAGAGGAGTAGCTTCCAGGTTTCACATAAGGTACATGCCATACCCAGGGAAGCCCAGAGTTTTGTATCTCCATAAGGTACTTAGAATTCATTTATAGTTCTTCACAATTCAGATCTAGCTTACCAATCAGAAGTTATTTTTTCCGTAAGTTATATTGCCTAGGAACATAGTTAACATACCTCTGTTATCTGGTTTCTAGAAGAAAAGAACCAAAAAAAGGTAACCAGAGGTTATATTCTCATGTTGAAGAGGAGAGGATTTTGTTAATCCTTAACTTAGTTATCTTTTGTTTTTTTAATTGTGGTTAAAAAAATGACATAAAATTTACCGTCTTAACCATTTCTAAGTATACAGTTCAGTAGTGCTAAGTATATTCACATTATTGTACAACCAGTTTTCAAGATGTTTTCATCTTACAAAATGGAAGCTCTATTCCCATTAGATAACTCCCATTTCCCCCTCTCCCCAATCCCTGGCAACCACCCTTCTACTTTTTCTTTCTATGACTTTGACTACTCTAGGTACTCATATAAGTGGAATCATAAGTATTTGTCTTTTTATGACTGATTTATTTCATGTAGCACAGTGTCCTCAAGGTTTATCCATGTTGTAGCATATGTCAGGATTCCTTTGTAATTTGTAATTTTTTTTTTTTTAGAGACAGGATCTTGCTCTGGTTGTGCAGTAGCCCAATCACAGCTCACTGCACCCTCAAACTCCTGGGCACACGAGATCCTCCTGCCTCAGCCTTCTGAGTCGCTGGGTCTACAGGCAGGTGCCACCACACTTGGCTAATTTTTGTATTTTTAGTAGAGACAGGGCCTCAGTATGTTGCTCAGGCTGGTCTCAAACTGGGCTCAAATGAAGATTCCCTTTATAAGGCTGAATAATATTCCATGTGTTTTATTTATTTCAAACTAACGCAGTTTATTGTAACAAGAAGGAAAATCAAGCTTTACAGTAATTATGGTCATTAAGCTGCAAATCACCTACAAAAGTCATGGCAATAAGTTAATTTACAGTTATAAAGCAGAATATCAAGACCTTGCTCTCACAGTAAAATAATCTGGACATACACACAATCTTGTGATGTCAAGAAACTCAATATATAAAAATAGAACCCACATAGAATGTTCTTTTTTGTATACACACACTTTCTCTGTGATTGCCCTTAATTTTATGTCTTTATCCTAACTGGTTTATTTATAATTAAAGATAAAGAATCTTAGACTTTATATTCTAAAAGGACAATTTTCTAAGGTTTTTTGTTGGTTTATTTTAATAGGTTTTTGGAGAACAAGGTGGTTGATTAGGAGAATAAGTTCTTTAGTGGTGATTTCTGAGATTTTGGAGCACCCATTACCCAAGTAGTGTACACTGTACCCATTGTGTAGTCTTTTATCCCTCACTCTCCTCTTGCTCTTCCCCCTGAGTCCCCAAAGTTCATTGTATCATTCTAATGCCTTTGCATCCTCATAGCTTAGCTCCCACTTACGAGTGAGAACAAATGATGTTGGTTTTCCATTCCTGAGTTACTATACTTAGAATAGTGGTCTCCAATTCCATCCAGGTTATTGCAAATGCCATTACAGGTATTTCGTTCCTTTTTATGACTGAGTAGTATTCCATGAGGGGTGTGTGTGTGTGTGTGTGTGTGTGTGTGTGTGTGTGTGTATTTTCTTTATCCACTCATTGATTGGCATTTGGGCTGATTCCATATTTTTGCACATTGTCATGCTGTAAACGTGTGGTCGAGTAACGTTCGTATAATTACTTCTTTTCCTCTGGGTAGATAACAAGTAGTGGGATTGCTGGATCAAATGGTAGTTCTACTTTTAGTTCTTTAAGGAGTCTCCACACTGTTTTGCACAGTGGTTATACTAGTTTACATTCCTACTAACAGTGTAAAGTGTTCCCTTTTCACATCCACACCAACTTCTGTTTTTTCGTTTTTTTTAAATTTTTTATTACGGCTATTCTTCCAGGAGTAAGGTGATATCACATTGTGCTTTTGATATGCATTTCCCTTATAATTAGTGATGTTGAGCGTTTTTTCATATGCTTGTTAGCCATTTGTGTATCTTCTTTTGAGAATTGTCCGTTCGTGTCCTTAGCCCACTTTTTGATGGGATTGTTTTTGTTTTTTTTCTTATTCATTTGAGTTCCTTGTAGATTCTGGATATTAATCCTTTGTCAGAATTATAGATTGCAAAGATTTTCTCCCATTCTGTGGGTTGTCTGTTTATTCTGCTGATTATTTCTTTCGCTGTGTACAAGCTTTTTAGTTTAAGTCCTATCTACTTATCTTTGTTTTTGTTGCATTTGCTTTTGGGTTCTTGGTCATGAAGTCTTTCCCTAAGCCAGTGTCTAGCAGGGTTATTCCAGTGCTCTCTTCTAGAACTCTTATGATTTCAGGTCTCAGGTTTAAGTCTTTGATCCATCTTGAATTGATTTTTGTATAAGGTGAGACATGAGGATCCAGTTTCATTCTTCTACACGTGGCTAGCCAATTATCCCAGCACCATTTGTTGAATAGGGTGTCCTTTTCCCCACTTTATTTTTTTGCTTGTCAGTTGGCTGTAAGTATCTGGCTTCATTCCTGGGTTCTCTGTTCAATTTCATTGGACTATGTGCATTTTTTACTTTATTAGACAGAGTTTCACTCTGTTGCCCAGGCTGGAGTGCAATGGCACAGTCTCAGTTCACTGCAGACTCTGCCTCCCGGGCTCAAACGATTCTCATGCCTCAGCCTCCTGAGTAGTTGGGATGACAGTGCCGACCACCACGCCCAGCGATTTTATTTTATTTTTAGTAGCAATGGGGTTTCACCATGTTGGCCAGGCTGGTCTCAAACTCCTGACCTCAAGTGATCTGCCCTCCTTGGGCTCCCAAAGTGCTTAGATTACAGGCATAAGCCACCCTGCCTGGCCCTATGTGCCTATTTTTATACCAGTACCATGCTGTTTTGGTGACTATGGCCTTGTAGTATAAAGTTGGGTAATGTGATGCCTTCGGATTTGTTCTTTTTGCTTACTCTTGCTTTAGCTATGCAGGCTCTTTTTTGGTTCCATATGAATTTTAGGATTGTTTTTTCTAGGTCTGTGAAAAATGATGGTGGTATTTTGATGGGAATTGCATTGAATTTGTAGATTGCTTTTGACAGTGTGGTCATTTTTATAATATTGATTATACCCATTTGTGAGCATGGGATGTGTTTGTATTTGTGTGTGTGATCTATGATTTCTTTCAACAGTATTTTGTAGTTTTTCTTGTAGAGATCTTTCATCTCCTTTGTTAGGTATATCCTAAGTATTTTCTTTTTCTTTTTCTTTTTGCAGTTATTGTAAGAGGGGTTGAGTTGTTGATTTGCTTCTCAGCTTGGTTGCTGTTGTTGTATAGCAGGGCTACTGATTTGTGTACATTAATTTTGTATCCTGAAACTTTGCTGAATTCATTTAGGAGCTTCTTGGATGAGTCTTTAAGTTTTTCTAGGTATACATTCATATTATCAGCAAACAGTGACAGTTTCCACTTCCTATTTGGATTCCAGTTTGCCTATTTGGATGCCCTTTATTTTTTTCTCTTGTCTGATTGCTCTAGCTAGGACTTCCAGAACTATGTTGAATAGAAGTAGTGAGAGTGGGCCTCCTTGTCTTGTTCCAGTTCTCAGAGGGAATGCTTTCAACTTTTCCCTGTTCAGTATAATAATGTTGGCTGTGGGTTCGTTGTAGATGGCTTTCATTACCTTAAGGTATGTCCCTTCTTTGCCAGTTTTGCTGAGGGTTTTAATCATAGAGGGATGCTGGATTTTCTCAAATGCTTTTTCTGGGTCTCTTGAGATCATGTGATTTTTGTTTTTAATTGTTTATTGACTTGTAGATGTTAAATTATCTCTGCATTCCTGGTATGAAACCTACTTGATCATGGTGGATTATTTTTTTGGCATGCTGTTGGATTCAGTTAGCTAGTATTTTGTTGAGGATTTTTGCTTCTGTGTTCATCAGGGATATTGGTCTATAGTTTCTGTTTTTTTGTTACGTCTTTTCCTGCTTTTGTTATTAGGGTGATACTGGCTTCATCAAATGATTTAGGGAGGATTCCCTCTTTCTCTATCTTGTGGAATAGTGTCAATAGGATTGGAGTCAATTCTTTAAATGTCTAATAGAATTCAGCTGCAAATCCATCTGGTCCTGGACTTTTTTTTGTTGGTAACTTTTTAATTACCACTTCGATCTCACTGTTAGTTTTTTTCTGTTCAGAGTTTCTATTTCTTCTTGTGTTATTGGTCTGCTCAGAGTTTTAATTTCTTCTTGTGTTACTGGTCTGTTCAGAGTTTATATTTCTTGGTTTAATCTAGGAGGGTTGTATATTTCTAGGAATTTATCCATCTCCTGTAGGTTTTCTAGTTTATGTGCATAAAGATTTTCATAGTAGCCTTGAATGATTTTTTTGTATTTCTGTGATATCAGTTTTAATATCTCCTGTTTTGTTTCTAATTGAGCTTATTTGGATATTTTCTCTTCTTAGTTAATCTCACTAATAATGGTCTATCAATTTTATTTGTCTTTTCAAAGAACGAGCTTTTTATTTCACTTAACTTTTGTATCTTTTGTTTGTTTTAATTTCATTTAGTTCTGTACTGATCTTGGTTATTTCTTCTGCTGGGTGTGGGTTTGGTTTGTTCTTGTTTCTCTAGTTCTGTGAGATAAGACCTTAGATTGTCTGTCTGTGCTCTTTCAGGCTTTTTGATGTAGGCATTTGATGCGATGAACTTTCCTCTTAGGACCACTTTTGCTGTAACCCAGAGGTTTTGATAGGTTGCACCACTATTATTGTTTGTTTAGTTCAAATAATTTTTTAATTTCCACCTTGATTTCATTGTTGACCTAACGATCATTCAGGAGCAGGTTATTTACTTTCCATGTATTTGCATAGTTTTGAGGGTGCTTTTTCGGGTTGATTTCCAGTTTCATTCCACTGTGGTCTGAGGGAGTACTTGATATAATTTTGATTTTCTTAAGTTTATTGAGACTTGTTTTGTAGCCTGTCATGTGGTCTTAGAGAATGTTTTATGTGCTGATGAATAGAATATATATTTTTCAGTTGTTGGGAAGAATGTTCTGTAAATATCCATTAAGTTTGTTTGTTCTAGGATATAGTTTAAGTCCATTGTTTCTTTTTTCTTTTTTCTCGAGACACAGTCTCACTGTGTTGCCCAGCTTGGAGTGAAATGGTGTGATCTTGGCTTACTGCAACCTATACCTCCCAGGTTCAAGTGACTCTCCTGCCTCAGCCTCCCAAGTAGCTGGGATTATAGGTGCCTGCCACCATGCCTGGCTAATTTTTGTATTTTTTAATAGAGATGGGATTTCACCATGTTGGCCAGGCTGGTCTTGAACTCCTGACCTCAGGTAATCCACCTGCCTCAGCGTCCCAAAGTGCTGGGATTACATGCATGAGCCGCTGCTCCTGGCCGGTCCATTGTTTCTTTGTTGTCTTTCTGCCTTGATGACCTGTCTAGTGCTGTCAGTGAAGTATTAAATAGTCCCCCACTATTATTGTGTTGCTGTCTATCTCATTTCTTAGGTCTAGTAATAATTGGTTTATAAATTTGGAAGCTGCTTTATTATGGGCATATATATTTAGGATTGTGATATTTTCCTGTTGGGCTGGTCTTTTTCTCATTATATAATGTCCTTCTTTGTCTTTTTTTAACTGTTGCTGCTTTAAAGTTTGTTTTGTCTGATACAAGAACAGCTATTCTTGCTCACTTTTGGTGTCCTTTAGCATGGAATATCTTTTCCCCCCTTAACCTTAAGTTTATGTGAATCTTTAAGTGTTAGGTGAGTCTCTTTTGAAGACAGCAGATACTTGGTGAATTCTTATCCATTCCGCCATTCTGTGTCTTTTAAGTGGAACATTTAGGTCATTTACATTCAGCATTACTATTGAGATGTGAGTTACTATTGTCATGCTATTTGTTGCCTGAATACCTGTTTTTTTTTTTTTTCATTGTATTATTGTTTTATAGGTTCTGTGAGATTTATGCTTTTAGGAGGTTCTCTTTTGGTGTATTTCTAAGATTTTTTTCAGGCTTTTGAGCTCCTTTTAGTAGTTCTTGTAGTGCTGAGTTGGTAATGGTGAATTCTCTCAGCATTTGTCTGAAAAAGACTGTATCTTTCCTTCACTTATGAAGCTTAGTTTCTCCAAATACATAATTCTTGGCTGATAATTGTCTTAAGGAGGCTAAGACAGGATCCCAATTCCTTCTAGCTTGTAAGCTTTCTGCTAAGAAATCTGCCGTTAATCTGATAGGTTTTCCTTTATAGGCTACCTGATCCTTTTTCCCTACAGCTCTTAAAATTGTTTCCATTGTCTTGACTTTAGGTAATGTGATGACTGTGTGCCTAAACGATGATCTTTTTGTGATGAACCTCCCAGGTGTTCTCTGAACTTTTTGTATTTGGATGTCTAGATCTCTCTCTGGCCAGGGAAATTTTCCTTGATTTTTCCGTCAAATACATTTTCCTAACTTTTAGATTTCTCTTCTTCCTCAGGAACACCAGTTATTTTTATGTTTGGTCATTTCACATAGTCTCAAACTTCTTAGAGGCTTTGTTCATTTCGTTTTGAATTCTTTTTTCTTTATCTTCATCAAGTTGGGTTAATTTGAAAGCCTTGTCTTTGAGTGCCTAAGTTATTTTTTCTATTTTTTGGAGACAGAATCTCACTTTGTCATCCAGGCTAAAGTGCAGTGGCACAGTCTGGGCTCACGGCAACCTCTGCCTCCCGGGTTCAAGCATTTTTCCTGCCTCAGCCTCCCAAGTAGCTGGGATTACAGGCACCTGCCATCAGGCCTGGCTAATTTTTGTATTTTTGAGGAGACAGGGTTTCACCATGTTGGCTAGGCTGATCTCAAACCCCTGACCTTAGGTGATCTGCCTGCCTCATCCTCCCAAAGGGCAAGGATTACAAGCATGAGCTACCACGCCTGGCATTTGAAGTTGTTTCTTCTACTTGCTTAATTCTATTGGTGAGACTTTCCAGTGTATTTTGCGTTTATCTAAGTATGTTCTTCATTTCCAGAAGTTGTGATTATTTGTGCCATTTCTCTGGAGATTGTTCTGTTCATATACTGTAATCTTTAAAAAATTTTAAAAGTTGGTATTCACCTTTCTCTGGTGCCTCCTTGAGCAACTTAATAATTGACCTTCTGAATTCTTTTTCTGGCAATTCAGAGATTGCTGGTTGAGCTAGTATGATTTTTGGGGGGATTAAAGAGTCTTGTTATGTTACCAGAATTGTTTTTCTGGTTCCTTCTCATTTAGGTAGACTATGTCAGAGTGAGGATCTGACACTTAAGGGCTGCTGTTCAGATTCTTTTGCTTCGTGGGGTGTTCCCTTGATGTAGGGCTCTCCCCTTTCCCCTAAGGATGGGACTTCCTGAGAGTCAAACTGCAGTGAATCTTTATGTTTTTATACAGACTATCTTTTGAAGTTTTTTCCTCGTTAGGACCATAGCCTAAAACTATCCAGACTGTTGTAGAACTTGCTGATCCAAGGTTGACTTTATTAGTTATATGAATAATCATAAAGATAATGTGAAATAAAGATCTTTATAATTGTGAAAAATCTTACTGCTGTGTAAGTGTTTTTAAAATTTACTGTCTTGTTTGGAACTTGCAGTTATTTGGTCTTTGTATCCTTAATGATATTTATTTTCTCAGACAGTGATGTTGGGAATAACTGACACTAAAACAGTTATAGATGTTAACATAGAGTTGTCTTTGAGTTGCTGTCAAATACATTTTTCTTGCTATTTCCTCCTCTGGTGCCTAGGTTATATGTGTGTATACATATTTATACACACATGCACACATACACATATATGGGGCAAGTAGCTACCATTTTAGGCGTTTAATTAATGCTGAAATAAATGGTAGTGTAAGGCCATGATAATGGTAAAGATCAACCATTTTTAATTTCTCTTACTTTCTATAAATTTAGTGGTACAGTGAGCAAACTACTTAACCTAGTTTGTAAAATAAGGCCAGTAAAGCCATCCTTGCTGGGTTGTTATAAAGATGAAATGAGACATTTCATTATAGAAAAGTACCTTTTCTAGCAGAGGATAAATGGTAGCCACATGGAATGAAGTAGAGAAAAAAATTCATCCAATAATAAATTCTCCTTTACAAATTATCTTTTAATTTGAAAGCCTTGTCCTTGAGCGCTGAAGTTGTTTCTTTTTTTTTTTTTTTTTTGAGACGGAATCTCACTTTGTTATCCAGGCTAAAGTACAGTGGCACAATCTTGGTTCACTGCAACCTCTGCCTCCTGGGTTCAAGCATTTCTCCTGCCTCAGCCTCCCAAGAAGCTGGGATTACAGGCACCCACCATCAGGTTATTAGAATAATATACATAATTCAGCTGCAGAATTTTACTGCAGAATAATTTCAATGAATTTTTTCTGATAAAATTCAGGATAGTTCTTTTTTTTTTTAGATGGAGTCTTGCTCTGTTGCCCAGACTGGAGTGCAGTGGCATGATCTTGGCTCACTGCAACCTCCACCTCCTAGGTTCAAGTGATTCTCCTGCCTGAGCCTCCCGAGTAGCTGGGACTACAGGCACGTGCCATCATGCCTAGCTGATTTTTGTATTTTTAGTAGAGGCAAAGTTTCACCATGTTAGCCAACATGGTCTCGATCTCCTGACCTCATGATCTGCCCTTCTCAGCCTCCCAAAGTGCTGGGATTACAGGCATGAGCCACTGTACCTGGCTAAGTTCAGGACAGTGTTTTTTTGTGAGTTTATACTGTAGAAGTTGTGTAAGACTACTTGCATTTGTACAAATAAATCCTTTCTCTTTGGAAAGTTTAGTAATGATATGGGTTTGTAAAGGATAATTTACTATTGGATGATTTTTTTTTCTCTATTCCATGTGGCCACCATTTATCATCTGCTAGACTAGGTACATTATATAATGTCTCGTTTCATCTTTATAACAACCCACCAAGGATGGTTTTACTAGCCTTATTTTACAAACTAAGTAGTTTGCTCAGGATCATAGAGTGCTAAGTGGTAAAGTTGGGATTTAAAGCTATGTCTGTCTGTGTTCTTTCACTGTCCCACTCTGCCTTCTATCAAAGGATCAGGAGGAAAGGATATCAGATAAAGGGGATGTAATGATAGTTATGGTATGTAAGAAATAAAAGAAGTATATGGTTCAGTAAACTTAAAAGATTAGTTGGTGAAAAATTACTTTTATGGCAAAATTACTAATCTAGTTGAAAAACTTTTTCTACCATGAAGATTTACTTACTGAAAGAGTAAAGGTTCTATTAAACCTAAAGAACGATTTCTCTTAGGGCAGATTAAACTGTCTCAGGTAGATATTGAGCAAGGATAAAATACACTTAAGACTAAACTGTATCATCTTCTTCCTGGCTAGATGTTGATGATGGAGACACAGTGACAGATTTCATGGCCCAAGAGAGAGAAAGAGGCATTACTATTCAGTCAGCTGCTGTTACATTTGATTGGAAGGGGTATAGAGTCAATCTAATTGATACACCAGGTATGGTACTATTCCAGTAATACAGAGATGCTGTGCCATTTGGAGTTTTTTGTTTGTGTGGGGTTTTTGTTTTGCTTTTGATTGTGGTAAAAAACATGCTACAAAATTTACCATCTAAACCATTTTTAAGTGTACAGTTCAGTAGTGTTACGTATAATCACATTGCTGTGAAACAGATGTCCAGAACTTTTTTTTTTATTTGGCGGCAGAGTCTAGCTCTGTCATCCAGGCTGGAATGCAATGGCACAATCTTGGCTCACTGCAACCTCTGCCTACTGAGTTCAAGCGATTCTCCTGCCTCAGCCTCCCAAGTAGCTGGGATTACAGGTGCCCACCATCACACCCAGCTAATCTTTGTATTTTTAGTAGAGACGAGGTTTCACTGTGTTGGCTAGGCTTGTCTCGTACTCCTGACCTCATGATCTGCCCGCCGTGATCTTCCAAATTGCTGGGATTAAAAGCAAGAGCCACCACACCCCACCTAGAACTTTTTTATCTTGCAGAAATGAAACTATATTAATTGAACGACAATTCTCTTTTGTCCCCTGTCTCCACCCTTGCTAACCACCATTTTCTTTATATACCTATGAATTTGACTAGCTTAGATGCCTCTTGTAAGTGGAACCATACAGTGTTTGTTCTCTTGTGATTGGCTTATTTCACTTAGCATAAAGCCCTCAAATTTTCCCATATCGTAGCATGTGACAATATGCTATGACATTTGCTTTTTTATTCTGTATAGTATTCCATTGTATGTATGTATCACATTTTTTAAATTCATACCTCAGTGGACATTTAGGTTGTTTCCACCTTTTGTTTCTTGTGAGTAGTACTGCCATGAATATGGGTATGCAAATAGGTCTTTGAAACTCTGCTTTCAATACTTTGGGTATGTGTGTGTGTGTGTATGTGTGTATGTATATATGTGTGTGTGTGTATATATATATATATATATACACACATATGTGTATATACTTTGTATGTATGTGTGTATATACACACGTGTATATATGTATATACACGTGTGTATACATGTATATATATATACACACACGTGTATTTATACACATATATATATATACACACACACAACCTACCCAAAGTATTGAAATCTCACTCCTAGGTGTACATATATATAAATAGTGCGATTGCTGGATCATATAATGGTTTTGTTTGTTTTGTTAAAAAGATGTTAGGTATTATATGTCTTATCTTTTTCTTAGGTCATGTGGACTTTACCTTGGAGGTTGAGCGCTGCCTAAGAGTATTGGATGGTGCAGTGGCTGTATTTGATGCCTCTGCTGGTGTCGAGGTAAAAAGTATTGCCAAAGTAAAATGAAGTAGAACAGCATGATTTTTAAAAAAGTAGAATATATCAGATTTAGTTAACTATAACCATCTATTTGGTAAGTTCATGTAAATCGATGGTAAAAGGAAATCAGAATTTAATATTGATACGTAATCTACATGTGATCTCAGAAATTTCATAGTAGAGGGAGAAATATGAAATCTAGTGTCAAGAACTGTGAAGGATCGGAGATTCTACCTTGCTTTAAAGCTAAGAAGTTAGCTTACCATAGTTTTGTGGATTCTGGCAGAAGACACTATGGTGTGAGATTGATTATACATTGTTATTTCTGTTTCTTTCTGGGTCACTTTATTTCCTGATAGTTCCACCTTTCTGCTGTTACAACTTTATATAAATTTGACACTTAATCATTCAAACAGATTGCATTACTTACAAGATTGAAATGTGCTTAAATAGGAAGTTTCTGAATTTGTGAAGCAGAAGGCTCTTGTTCTAAACAATGGATGGGCTTTTAGCTGGCAGGTGGGATGGTGGGAGTTTTTTGTTGTTTGTTCTGATTTGCAGTATGTTTTTGTTCTTTGAAAATTTATGATATTCAGCCCCCCACACCCACCTCATCATATGCAAAAATTAATTTGGAGAGGATCACAGTGGTGTGTGTGTGTGTGTGTTTGTGTGTCTGTGTGTGTGTGTATATATATATGGCTTCTAGAAGAACAATATCTTTACAGCCTTCGGGTAGGTAAAAATTTCTTAGAGGACGTAAGAAGCATGAAACATAAAAGTTGATTCCTGGAACTTTATAAAAATTACTGCTGTTCATTAAAACAAAAAATTAAAAACTCAAGGGATAGACTATGAGAAAATATTTGTAATATTAGATAAACGTATTATACAAATGTTAAATTTACTGAATGCAATAATAGTATTGGTTATATAAAAGAATATGATTGTTCTTGGGAAATAAATGCTGAAGTAGTTACAGTATATATGTATAATCATGGACTTGTATTCAGACTATATGAAGAACTATAAGTCAATAATAACAACCCAGAAAAAAATGGACAAAAGACTTGAATGGACACTTCACAAAAGAAGACATGAATGACTAGTAAGCAAATGAAAAGAGGCATAATCTCATTAGTCATCAGGAAAAGGCAAATTAAAAGTCACAGATTCAATTTCACACCCAAAAGAATGCTTATAATTAAAAAGAGTGATAGCAAATGTTGATGAGGATGTGGAACAACTAGAAATCTTGCACATCGTTGATAAGACTGCAAAATAGAGGCCAGGCATGGTGGCTCATGGCATGTAATCCCAGCAATTTGGGAGGCTGAGGCAGGTTGGTTTGCTTGAGCCCAGGAGTTAGAGACCAGCCTGAGCAACACGGCAAAACCCCATCTCTGCAAAATACAAAAAAATAGCTTTCCGCCACGGTCGCCATTGGAGAGTAGCAGCCATGGCTCTTCGGTATCCTATGGCCGTGGGCCTCAACAAGGGCCACAAGGTAACCAAGAACGTGAGCAAGCTCAGGCACAGCCACCGCCACGGGCGTCTGACCAAGCACACCAAGTTCGTGCGGGACATGATCCGGGAGGTGTGTGGCTTTGCCCCATACGAGCGGCGCGCCATGGAGTTGCTGAAGGTCTCCAAGGACAAACGGGCCCTCAAGTTCATCAAGAAAAGGGTGGGGACACACATCCGGGCCAAGAGGAAGTGGGAGGAGCTGAGCAATGTCCTAGCCGCCATGAGGAAAGCTGCTGCCAAGAAAGACTGAGCCCCCTCCCCTGCTGTCTCCCTGAAATAAAAAACAGCTGCACCAAAAAAAAAAAAAAAATACAAAAAAATATTAGCTGGATGTGGTGGCATGCACCTGTAGTCCCAGCTACTCAAAATGCTGAGATGGGAGGATTGCCTGAGCCCAGGGAGGTTGAGGTTGCAGTGAGCCTTGGTCTCACCACTGCACTCCAGTCTTGGCAAGAGAGTGAGACCCTGTCTCACTTGAAGAAAAAAAGGCTACAGAATAATGCAACTGCTTTGGAAGACTATTTGGAAGTTTAATTTATTTACTTTTTTTTGAGATGGAGTCTCACTCTGTTGCCCAGGCTAGAGTGCAGTGGCGCAATCTTGGCTCACTGTAATCTCTGTTTCCTGGGTTCAAGTGATTCTCCTGCCTCAGCTTTCTATGTATCTCGGACTACAGGCATGCACCCCTACACCTGGCTAATTTTTGTATTTTTAGAAGAGACAGGGTTTTACCATGTTGGCCTGGCTGGTCTTGAACTACTGATCTCAAGTGATCCACCTGCCTTGGCCTCTCAAAAGTACTAGGATTACATGTGTGAGCTACCGCACCTGGCGTAAGTTTCTTACAAAGTTTCAATATACTCAAGCAGTTCTCCTCCTATATCTTTATGCAAGAGAATGAAGACATTTGTCCACCAAAGACATGTTCAGAATTTTTATAGCAGCTAAATCCATAAGAGCTCCAAACTAGAAACAGTCCAAGTGCGTGTCCACAGGTGGATAGGAAAACAAACTGGTACATTTATATAATTAAAAAGAACGGATGTACCTAACAATGTGGATGAATGTTAGAAACATATTGAGCCAAAGAAGCCATGCTATTTTATATGAGGTTCAAGAATAATACACTGAATCCATGGTGACAGAAGTTGGGACAGGTTGCTTATAGGAGACAGGGAGGAGAAGAATTTCAGGAGTAATAGAATGTTCTGTGTCCTACTTGGGGTAGTAGTTGCACAGACAGACTTTTATCAAACCTTATTGAGCTATACACTTAATATCTGTATTTTATTGTATGTAAATTTTACCTAAAAAATAACAAACTGGCTTCTACTATAACTCATGTTGGCACTTTAGCCTTCTTATGCTTTGCTTCAGGGCTATTAGACTTTATTAGGCACAGATATTATAATAGACTCAAACTATAATATGTGCAAAAAATAAAAAGTCAAATGGAAGAAAAATGAGAATTGTAACTTTTTTCTCCATTAAAAGTTCTTTAGTTTACCTGAATATTCACAGTAAACTATGTAATTTTTAAAATCATAAGAGTGTTTTTATAGTACACTCCTGTTTCTTTTACCTAAAAACAAGTGTCTGAAATAATTAGGGCAAAAATAATTCAGTTAACCTGACGTTAACTGAATTCAGTGTCATATGACCTTTACAATGAAAGTGAAACCAAACAAAAAGTAGGTCTCCTGATTCTCAATTAAGTTCACTTTCCATGATTCTCAGTACCTCCTAGGTGTTAATTCCCTTTGAGTGGCCACCTAGTTCACCCAGAGTGTCCTCAAGTGGTTTTAAGGACACTCTCCTTCATGCTTCATCACATTCCCAGCTGTTTTAACTTGATAGCAAAAGAGTGACCCTAGAAATATAAGTGCAGTGGCCTAATTCTCTGCTAGAATAGGGCCCAATTCCACGTGACAGTACTGATTTTTGGATCTCTTCATTCCAGGTCTATTAACATAATTACTTTTGTACAATGTGTAGTTTTTTAACTCATCTTTGCTTTAGGCCCAGACTCTCACAGTATGGAGGCAAGCTGATAAACACAAAATACCTCGAATCTGTTTTTTAAACAAGATGGACAAAACTGGAGCAAGGTATTTAAAATGTGTTTCATTGG
>NW_016107365.1:4369951-4406174 GCF_001604975.1 Cebus imitator | reverse complement strand
CCGGACCAGTGTATTTTGTACGGAGAACCGCGGCTCCGGGGCGCCGACAAAGCAGCCGCGCGGGGCAAAGCAGCGGCGCTGGCCGGCGCTGGCCGGCACAGCCGCGCTGGCCGAAACAGCCGCGCTGGTGACCGTGGAGCACCTCTGCCCGGGAATTTCCTAGTCTCTGGGCAATAAAGACACGGCGTCCACTCACCCTCTGCGCTTTCACTGGGAGCTGCAATCCTGAGCTGTTCCTAAACGGCCATCTTGGATCCCTCTCCCCAATTTAAGCTTTTAATGAACTGTAACTTAAATTTAGAAATAGCTTTTTTTTTCCTATTATAGTGTGTAAATATTCCATGGAATCCCGGTTTATTTCCATTAAAAAAATTCAAAGCAGCTAATCTATGAGTTATATATAATAATTTGGAACTAATAGAGAGCTGATAGATGGTGAAGCATCCTGTTTCTAGTATACAGAGACTGAATCATGTTTCCAGGATCAAAGTGGCATCTTGATGATTCCGTTGAGTCTCTTTAGAACTGTATAGTGTAGTCCCTGTATTGCTGAAGGTTATGGTGCTTTCCATCATTGCTAAAGATTGAGAATAGAGAATCGTTTCCTGCAGTTGAAGATATTCTTCCTTATACTCTGATTTTGTTAGCTACTAAGATACTCTCAATAAAAGGGAACTGGAAGAGGAGAATGTAGGTGCTGTAAAACCTGCATATAGGGCAGAAGAGAGTTAATGCTGAGATGTAGTGGTCATGGTCAGAGACTTATAGAGTGGTAACTCAAAATGGATACATTGCTCTGAGAACATAATTCAGAGAATCAAGAATATTTGAATGATTTAGAACAGATATGATAGGGAGAGATTGTCATCTGTGGTGAGAGAATGGCAAAAATGAAACATAAACTATACCTCCCCTAAAACTACACACTAATATGCTTTGTGTTTATCTCACTCTCTACAGTAAATCTAAGGCTGTTTGTTTAAAGGACCTTGTCTTGATTAGTAATAGCCCAGCAACCTTTAAAATGTACTAGTCTCAAGTTCTGACCCTTTTCTGCTTGGAATTCCTTGTGGTAGTTGGAAGTACTCAGTTATTGCCAGACAGTGCCTTTGGCACTGGGGAGGGAGATGACTGGATAATAGGCTGGTTCTAAAAAAAAACATTGGGACCAGAATGACCTGCATGTTTGTATAAATCAGCCTGTGTGCCAAAGATGATATGTGTTCTAGAGGTAGCCAGCCGCAGTGTTAGCATAGAAATGAATAGCATAGCATATGATATGACGAATGCCAAAGACTAGGCAGGGTCTTGGAAGATAGCTGGTAGCTTTATGTGATAGCAAACCTAGTTGTAGAAGAAAGAATTCTTGACTTATCGCAGATCTCGCTTTGGAATCCTAATTGCAATTTATTATTCATGTGACCTTGATCAATTCATTTAATCTTAATTGCAAAGTATAGTTATGTGAAGCTCACAACAATAATACCCCAAGCACCTCTGTGGCAGGATTAGGTTAATTACTGATATCTGAAATTGACCTAAATGTGAATTCCAGACATTTTTCTCTAGAAAACTGTTAAATGGTGAATGTTAAAGAGAATAAAGTAGGTTCAAATTTTAGAAAACATTCTTAAAACCTGTAAGAGTTTTTTCCCTCTTTTTATACCTTTGGTACAGAATTTTTAACCATGTTTTTAACTATAATTATTTTGCTTTTTATAGCTTTAAGTATGCAGTCGAAAGCATCAGAGAGAAGCTAAAGGCAAAGCCTTTGCTTTTACAGGTAAATTGATTAATAGATAGCATTAGCTCCTTCTCAGTTTCCTCATTAATTTATTTTATTGTGACAATATATGCATTTCCAAAGCTGTCTTGAAACCTTTTTGAAGAAGTTGGGATAAATAAAAATAGCCATAGATAATAGTTATGGTGATAATAGACATTTTGGGGAAAATGGTACAATTAGAAAAGACTTGTCATCAATGTAGCTTTCAGTGAGTGATCATTTAATGATGTTTATCTCACTCTGACTTATAGTTACCAATTGGTGAAGCCAAAACTTTCAAAGGACTGGTGGATGTAGTAACCAAAGAAAAACTTCTTTGGAATTCCAATTCAAATGATGGAAAAGACTTTGAGAGAAAGTCCCTCTTGGAAGTGAGCGATCCTGAATTGCTGAAGGAAACAACTGAAGCAAGGAATGCCTTAATTGAACAAGTAAAGTATAATGAACGATAAAATGAACACTAATGTGTGCACCACTCATCTTTTTTTTTCCCCCCCATTTATTTTATTGCATTTTAGGTTTTGGGGTACATGTGAAGAACATGTAAGATTGTTGCATAGGTACACACGTGGCAGTCTGATTTGCTGCCTTCCTCCTCATCACCTACATCTGGCATCTCTCCCCTTGCTATCTCTCCCCAACTCCCCACTCCCTACCGTCCCTCCCCTATTTCCCCCCAGCTGACCCCAGTGTGTAGTGCTCCCCTCCCTGTGTCCATGTGTTCTCATTGTTCAATACCCGCCTATGAGTGAGAACATGCGGTGTTTGATTTTCTGCTCTTCTGTCAGTTTGCTGAGAATGATGGTTTCCAGGTTCATCCATTTCCCTACAAAGGACACAAACTCATCGTTTTTGATGGCTGCATAATATTCCATGGTGTATATGTGCCACATTTTCCCTGTCCAGTCTATCATCGATGGGCATTTGGGTTGGTTCCAGGTCTTTGCTATTGTAAACAGTGCTGCAGTGAACATTTGTGTGCACGTGTCCTTATAGTAGAACGATGTATAATCCTTTGGATATATACCCAGTAATGGGATTGCTGGGTCAAATGGAATTTCTATTTCTAGGTCCTTGAGGAATCGCCACACTGTCTTCCACAATGGTTGAACTAATTTACTCTCCCACCAACAGTGTAAAAGTGTTCCTGTTTCTCCACATCCTTTCCAGCATCTGTTGTCTCCAGATTTTTTAATGATCGCCATTCTAACTGGCGTGAGATGGTATCTCAATGTTGTTTTGATTTGCATTTCTCTGATGACCAGTGATGATGAGCATTTTTTCATATGTTTGTTGGCCTCATGTATGTCTTCTTTTGTAAAGTATCTGTTCATATCCTTTGCCCACTTTTGAATGGGCTTGTTAGTTTTTTTCTTGTAAATCTGTTTTAGTTCTTTGTAAATTCTGGATATCAGCCCTTTGTCAGATGGGTAAACTGCAAAAATTTTTTCCCATTTTGTTGGTTGCCGATTCACTCTAATGACTGTTTCTTTTGCTGTGCAGAAGCTGTGGAGTTTGATTGGGTTCCATTTGTCTATTGTGGCTTTTGTTGTCAATGCTTTTGGTGTTTTGGTCATGAAGTCCTTGCCTACACCTATGTCCTGAATGGTTTTGCCTAGATTTTCTTCTAGGGTTTTTATGGTGTTAGGTCTTATGTTTAAGTCTTTAATCCATCTGGAGTTAATTTTAGTGTAAGGTGTCAGGAAGGGGTCCAGTTTCTGCTTTCTGCACATGGCTAGCCAGTTTTCCCAACACTGTTTATTAAACAGGGAATCCTTTCACCATTGCTTGTTTTTATCTTGTTTGTCAAAGATCAGATGGTTGTAGATATGTTGTGTTGCCTCTGAGACCTCTGTTCTGTTCCATTGGTCTATATCTCTGTTTTGGTACCAGTACCATGCTGTTTTGATTACTGTAGCCTTGTAGTATAGTTTGAAGTCCAGTAGTGTGATGCCTCCCACTTTGTTCTTTTTGCTTAGAATTGACTTAGCTATGCGGGCCACTCATCTTAAGAAATAGAATACAATCATACTTTAGAATCTCTTGGGGATTGGTTGCAGGACCTCCTGTGGATACCAAAATCGGCAGAGGCTGAAGTCCCTGGTATAAAATGATGTAGTATTTGTATATAACCTATTCATGTCTTCCTCTATACTTTAAATCACTTCTAAATTACTTATAATACCTAATACAATGTAATGTTGTGTGCCATTTTGTGTTCATCTCTCTCTCCCACTAATCATCTTAACTGTCCCCCAAATCAATATATTATTTCAGTATTTCTCTTTCATTTGCTTTTCTTTATAGTTTACAATAAATCCTTAAAGAACTTAGGTTTACATGTTTTGAACTTTACATAAATGAAATGATACTGTTTGTATCTTATGACATTGTTCATTATTGTTAGAACTTTATGTTGCTATGTGTTGTTATAGTTTATTCATTTCAATGTTGTCTAGTGTTCTAATACATGATTTTACCATACTTTATTGAGTATTCTCCTGTGGATGGGCTTTGAGGTTGTTTCTCTTTTTTGCTGTTACAAGCAATGTGGCTGTGAACATTTTTTATCTGTCTCCTTGTGCACATGGGCAATAGTTTCTTTAGGATTAAACCAAGGAGTAGCATTGCTAGGTCCAAGGATATGCATGCCTTTTACTTTTTACCAGATGTCAAATTATTTAGAAAATCTTAAAACCATCAATTTTATAATTGGTATATAGCTCTGGACCTCATCCACCTTCAAAATTTTAATAGAAAATAGCAAGATTATTAATATTTGTAATATTTATAGTTAGTATATACAGGAATAAGTAAAACATACCTTAAATAAATTTTTTGAATATTTTGGTAAAGAAAAACATTGGAATCTGAGCCCTTGATTTTTCACTTCTAAATTGATATTTTAGTCAACAACAGACCACATGAATGTTGGCAGTCTCATAAGAGTATAATACTGTATTTTTCCTGTACCTTTTTTATGTTGAGATACACAAATACTTACCATTGTGTTACAATTGCCTACAGTATTCAGTATAGTAACATGCTGTGCAGATTTGTAGGCTAGGAGCAATAGACTATATAGCATTGGTGTAGATGCTGGCTATACCATCTGAGTTTATGGAAAGACACTCTATGATGTTGGTAGAATGACAAAATCACCTAACAACATAGTTTTCAGAACTTACCCCGTCACTAAGTGATGCATGACTGTATGTAATAATCATTACAACTTTATCATTAACATAATTATTTTTGTTATTGAGTTAATGAGGGCCTACTGTGTGCTAGGTTAAGTGCTTTATGTATACTTTTTTTTTTTTTTTTGGAATCCAGCTGGACTTTATTTAACACAATACAATATGGCTATGGAAACAGCAAATTGAAAAAACAAAGCAGAAAAACACAGTTCCATCTAATTTATAATTAGGTAACAGCATGGAAAGTCATTGACTGAATAACAAAACATTTAAGCTTGATGGAAGAAGTCTTTTCCTAGTGCGCATACTTTTGGAATCCCCACTCTCTGTTGTCCAATGGACACATCTGTCATGTTTTGAGCCAGGGAGAGATGCAGTGGAAGTGAAAAGCATGGTTACAGACTCCTCGTGCAACGGTACACTTTTCTGAAGTAGCGGATGCCTAGCTAGCTTGACATGCTATGCAGAGATCTATAATGTGGTTCCTGCAGATGGCACAGTTATTAACCACAATATCCCAGGCCCAGAGGGCTACTGTATTCCCCTTTTTCACTTCAAAGGCTTTTTGCCCACGTCGCTGGTGGTGCCACTCGGGGTATCCACATCCATTGCTGCCGCCATTTTGGAAACACAAGGTCTGTTTTCCCTGCTTTACATATACTTTTTAATTTAACCTTCACAAGAACCTTATATTGTCCCCATTTTACAGATGAGGAAACAGAGGCTCAAATACTTAAATAAGATGTCACACAGCTAATAAGTGGCTGAGGTGGAATCTGAACCCAGGTTAATCTAAGTTTAGAGCTAAAGCTCTTTCCAACTTATTTATGCTGCTTTTTTAATTTGGGGGAGGATAGAAAATAAAAAAGTAGAATTTACATTTATTATTGATTTGTTCCTCTTTGAGTTTTTTTGTGTTGTTTTAATACAGAAGAGCTATAAGAATAAACTTAAGGATCTTGTAATCTAGTTGAGGAGCCAGCACACACTTGCCTATATGTCTCATGGTCTTCTAGGATGTGATAGTATGTGACAGAAATCTGAGAAAATCTGAGACTGTCAGAAGCTAATAATGTGCTAATTATAAGAAATACATAAGTATGTATAAAATTTACAGAATAAGACTACTTCACATCCATTAGGTTGCCTACTGTCAAAAACAGAAAATAGGTGTTGGCAAAGATGTAGAGAATTATAACCTTGTGCACTGTTAGTAGGAATGTAAATGGTGTAGCTACTATGGAAAACAGTATGGCGATTCCTCAAAAAATTGAATGTAGAATTACTATATTACTCAACAGTTCCACTTTTTGGGTATATACTCAAAAGAATTGAAAACAGAGTCTCAAAGAGATATTTGCACATGCATGTTCCTAGCCGCATTTTTCACAATAGCCAAAAGATAGAAGCAACCCAAATCCATGGGCAGACGAATGGATAAACAAAGTGTGGTACACATAGACACACACACACGACTATTTCAGTTTTAAAAAGCAAGGAAATTCTGATGCATGCTATAGCAGAAGCCTTGAGGACATTATGCTAAAAAGACAAATACTGTATAATTCTACCTGTATGAAGTATCCAGAGTAATCAGATTCGGAGACAGAAAATATAATGGTAGTTGCCATGGGCTAGTGAAAGGCAGAGAGAATGGTGTATTGTTTAATTAATGTGTATAGAGTTTGTTTTGCAGGTTGAAAAGAGTTCTGGAGATTTATTGTGCAATAGTGTGAAAATACTTAACACTACTGAACTGTACACTTAAAAATGAGTACAATGGTAAATTTTATGTATATTTTGCCACAATTTAAATTTTATCTTTAACTTAGTGAATAAGATCAGTGTGGGATAGCATCAACTTCTGATGTTGAAGGTGCACAGTAATAATAATAGCTAATACTTACTATACAGTAGTATATATTCCTAAAGCATAATTTGAACTGGTTATTTAATCCTCGTAACAGCCTCAAGACATAGATAGTACTATTATCTCTATGAGTTACTAAGGCAGAGAGTTGAAATAACTTGACCAAAGTTTGAACAAGCTAGTAAGTGGTGGAACCATTTCTAGGTAGTCTGATTTCAGAAGCTGAGCTTAGCCGTCACATATAATGCTTTCCAGAAGGATGGTTAGATATGTTTCTGCTATACTTAATTCTGTTAACAGTGTGGTTTTTTTACCAGGTTTGAATGTTTTGCTCCCTTGTACTGTTACATGCTTTTGAAGCTGTTTTATTAATTTGTCAGCTGAATGATTCCATTTGTATAGGTGGATGGTTATGAAAAGAATGTGAAATAGACAATTGCATTTTTATTATGGAGATATGCCTATGCCTCCCTCCCCAAACTTAAATGTATTTCGTCAGGATTACAGCAACATTAATTCTCTTAGTTTGACTGTCTTGGGAGATCTGGTGAACATTCAGAATATTAGAGGAAAACCAGATGAAACCTTTTTATAAACTAAAACCTCCAAATTTATCTAAAAAAGGCCAATCCATTGTATGTACTATCATTGTGAGTTGCACATTTTCTTTGATTTCTTTGGAGCACACTGATAGCACTTTGTTAAGAGGCTTTATTAGTCTCTGGCTTTCTGTGAATTTAGGAAACTCCTAATAGGATAGCTTTAGTTTTCCATTTCCTTTCCGTTCCAAGAAAAACATTTTTCTTTATCTCTTTAGAAGAAGTAAAGAGTTGCTTGGCCTGGACAAGGTAGCTGTCTTGAAATATTTGAATATTGTCTGTTTATGGTGTTTAGACAAGTCAGTAGTTATGAAGATAAATGCAAGTTATAGAACTCTAAAACCTTTCTTTATAGGTTGCAGATTTGGATGATGAATTTGCTGACTTGGTTTTAGGAGAATTTAGTGAAAATTTTGATTTGTTACCAGCTGAAAAGGTAAATTTTATTCAGTTGCTTTGACAAAATTTTACTGATTGGTTATAGTTTGATTTCTCTGTCTTTGATGTGTGTGCATTTTTTAAAAAAACTTTGCATATTATTAGAATGTGCTAAGTTTAAAGTTAGGAGAACATTAAGTTAAAGTTAGACTATCAAGTTAAATCACAAGTATATTAATCCATTTATTCAAGAAATATTTTTGAGCACCTATTATATTTTAACAACTTTTCTTGTTTCTGGGGATTTAGCAGTATTTCCAGGGGTAATACTCATATGGATTTTACATTCTAGCAAATGGGAGACAGATAAACTAATAAATATCTAACATGCCAGGTAGTGATTAGTATTAAAAAGAAAAACTAAGCTAACAAAATGATGAAAGTATGGTGAGGAGTGCCATTTTACATGGCTGGTTAGAGAGATTTCGAGATTCTGGCCAAGACCAGTATACTGCACACAACATAAATGCTCATTTGTATCTTTGCTTTGTAGCTACAGCATGCAATACATAGAGTAACACTAGCTCAGACAGCAGTGCCTGTGCTTTGTGGAAGTGCCCTGAAAAACAAAGGGGTACAGCCCTTGTTAGATGCTGTTACTATGTACTTGCCTTCACCTGAAGAGCGTAACTATGAATTTCTGTGAGTATGCAATTACATATATTAAAATTCTGTAGCTTTGAAGAAACAAATAGGAGGCCTTGTTTTATGAAAAGTAGTTGAATCACCATTTTTTAATAATAATGGTGAATATTATTGCAAATGATGTAATAAGGAGCCATAGTAATTTTTACTTGAAAGGAACATTTTTTATCTCTTGTAAAAAGAGATGTCTTACAGATGGAGCTAAGAGGTGTATCTTTTCACTATGTAAAAGTATAAGTGTTGACCCTGCCATCTTAGTCTTAGAAAAGTGATATCCTGGGGATGTTTGTTAAATATTATGTAGTTACATTTATATTCATCTAGATTTCATGATTTTTCATAAGCTCAGAATATTCTGTGGCTATAAAGAATAGTCATTGTTTTACCTCTATTGTCACTAAAAGTTTTTTACTTAAGTAATAAATCCTTTAAAATCTGAGTAAGCAACGTGTAAAATGGCAGAGAAATAGACTTTAATTATCTTTATCCTGCCATTAATAACTTTTCGTATCTCTAAATTGTAGAGGCATGATGGTGAGGAGCACAGGCTTTGTACTATTGGATTTAAATCCTAGCTCTTCCAAGTTGTTTAACATCTCAATTATAAAATGCAAAGAATAGGACCTATCTCATGGTGTTCTTTTAAGAATTAAATGATTTGTAAAGCACAAAGAACAGTGCCTAGTATAGTAAGCTCTATATTAGTATTTATTAAAGTTAAAAATTGGAGGGAATAGGAATAAGATTGGAGAAGCTCTGTAATAGAAGTGTTTAAACTACTTTAAAACTAATGAAACTCCTTTGAAACTAATGAAAATATGAAGCTCTACTTAGATGCACAAAATTTGGCAATTTCAAGAGAACTCAATTCTAAAACTTATCACCAGTTTAAGAACATTCTGTTAAGAGTGTTATGTAAATAATTTCAAGTTTATAGTATAGATTTTTATGGTTATGTAATGAACAGAAAGTCCAAGGAGAGTGTAAAAGCAATAACTGGGAAGTACCTGTTTATTTACTCTGTGCAGGTTTCTTGATAAGTGGTGTGATATTCCCAGGTATAGTCTCCACGGGGAGAGCTCTTGGCAGTGAAATTATTTGCAAATAGAGATAATATTAGCAAGGGAACTCATTATTTTTAGTTTTGAGGAATTAATGGTAAGATCTCCATTGACTAATTTAGTCGATGAAAGAAGTTATGTAACAGTGACATTATTTAGTGGCTCTGCGTAGCCCTACTAGAATATAAAAGAGGTCTTTGGGGACATTAAGGTTAAGTTTCTGCAGTTGTGGGAAGTGTATTTCATAGTCCTTTTTGGAATGTCTATTTTATAGGCAGTGGTATAAGGGTGACTTATGTGCACTGGCATTTAAAGTTCTCCACGACAAGCAGCGAGGACCACTGGTTTTTATGCGCATTTACTCAGGCACAATAAAACCCCAGTTGGCCATTCATAATATTAATGGAAACTGCACGTAAGTAGAAGCTTGGGTTATTTTGTAAAACTGTACTCATTTCTTTAAAAATACTATTACTAATATAAATCATGGTTTTACAGGGAGAGAATAAGTCGTCTGCTTTTGCCGTTTGCTGACCAACATATAGAAATCTCTTCGTTGACTGCTGGTAACATTGCTTTGACTGTTGGGCTTAAACATGTAAGTGACCAAATGATTTCTCTAGGAAATAACAGCTTAAATGTGTAATTATAAGTAGGCAACTTGTAATATCAAAAACCCATAACCCAAATGTTCATCAATAGTACAATAAAGAATATTGTGGCATATTTATCAGCATGGCAGAATCTCATACATTTACCAGGAAGAAAATTAAATTACAGAAGACCACAGATAGGATGGATTGTATTCATATAAAGTTCAAATCCAGGTAAAATAACATACTGTTTATGGATTATATATATGTATATAGATATGTGTGTGTTTAAGTTTATATAAAATATTGTTTTGTTTCCATTGGGTTTATTCCTATCTTGAGCATTGCAGAAAATTTAACCTAGACTTACAACTCATCAGGTAATACCAAGATATTTTGTTAGTGAAGGCTCCATGAGGGCAAGGATTTTTGTCTTTTTTGTTCACTGCTTTATCTTCAGTCCCTAGATCAGTGCTTGCATAGAGTAGGCACTCCATAGATAATTGTAGGATGAATTGATGAAAATACTTGATGCTGTATTTATTTTTGATGGGTTAAAACTAAGGATATTTCATTTGTGTGGATTAAATCAAATATTTTTTCATTAACCTTTATGTACTAAACATTGTTATTTTAAGCATTTTAACTTTTCATGAAGATCATGAGATTTCAGGTTTGAAGATCCTTCAGTCGAAAATTCCCGTATGCTGGTTACTGGACTTCTGGCATTGGAATGTCCCCTCTGTCTCCCTGAAGGCAGGACCTCCTTACATGTATTTGAGGGAGCTCTACAAATACATTGAGACCATTGCTTCAGTCAGATTACTTTTACAGAGAAGGAAACTGGCACAGAACTTCATGATATAAAAGTTTAAAAGTAAAATTACAGTTTTTAAAAAATAACTGTGCTCTACATGGAAACCAGCAATCTGCACAGTTAAGGGTATTCTTGCTAATTGTATATTTAAGTTAATAGAAGATTTTCTGTAAAAAGGAGTAAATTCTTATGGGTAATAAAACACTCTAATGGACTTCTCCCTAGACTGTCTTGTCATGCTTGAACATTTAGGAAGGTACATTTGTTTTGCCAAATAATTTTGGATGTATATGTGTGTGTGTGTTTTATTGTTTGTTAGAATTTATTATAATAGTATATTGGATAGAATTTTTATGCAAGTTAAATTAGTTTCACTTATGCAAAGTTATTAATGAGCTTTTTGAATTTTATTTCTCTTTTAAGTTCTGATGAAAAGAAAATGTCACAAAAATTTTTCTTATATTGTGGTTCTTGGTGTAAGATGAGTGCTTGCAAAATGCTTCTTTTGTTCCAAGTCATCTGGTTTGCTTGCAGACTGCCACTGGAGACACCCTTGTCTCATCCAAGTCCAGCGCATTAGCTGCAGCTCGTAGAGCAGAAAGGGAGGGAGAAAAGAAGCACAGACAAAACAATGAAGCAGAGAGACTTTTATTGGCTGGAGTAGAAATTCCAGAACCTGTTTTCTTTTGTACCATAGAACCCCCGTCAGTCGCTAAGCAGCCAGGTATGAATGGTCTTGGTGTAGCAACTAATTAGTGCTCTGATAATTTATATAAAACACTTACAACATCCCCTCAAGAGATTTCTTATGTGATGGAATTATATTTTATCTGAATATATTGGTAAACATTTCTTGTGGTTGGTCTTCTTTTTTTTTTACAAATGCCTTCATTTTTTTTCTTTTTTTATTTCTTGGCCATTCTTCTCGTATTATATTCTTCCTTACTCTTGTAGTGCTATCTATAGGATTCTAAGTAACTGGCCTTAGAACTGCCCTTCTAGTATATTAGACAGTAACTGATTTATAACCCATTCAGTTTCTCATCATTATGTATAAAAATGCTGTTTTATAGCTCAACCGCTAGAACTCAGTGAAGATATTTATATATTGTGGATAATCTTGTTTGACCTTTTGTGAGATATTTTGTTCTTTAGCATTTTAGCTAAGAATTTTTCAGTGGCTTCTCATTATTTCTAGCACACACCCAAACTCTTAAGTGTGATATGTAATGCCCATGATTCCAATTATAGTTTCCATTAGATTTGGTTACGTATGGTAGAAACCCCCGCAAATAACAATTGCTTTAATAGGACGAAAGTTTATTTCTCTCTGTCTCGTAACAGAAACCTTGAGTTGGTAGCCAGGGATTAGAGTGGCTCCACAATGTTGTCAGGAACCCAGGCTCCAGTGTTTTTGTCCTGCCCTTCTGAGTGCATAGCTCCTGGAGCCTTGGGCATCACCTTGGAGTTCCTGACCACAGAAAGGAGTAAGGGGAAGGAAGAAGTTATACCCCTTTTCTATTAAGATTTCTTGTATGTCATTGGCCAGCAATGAGACACATGGCCACCTGTTGCAAGGAAGTCTTGTAAAAGCAGCCTTTTAAGTAGGCAGCAGCAGAGTGGAGTGGAAGGCTGCTAGTAGTCTTTGCCACAGACTTCTTGCCTGGCTTCATTTCTTGAAACTTCCTCCTTCTTTTTGACCCTCTTCTTTAGCCCAAAGAAAAATAAAACTATAGCCACACGTTATGCTCCCACAGTAAAGTAGCTGTGATTTCCCGAAGATACCATGCTCTTTTTTGCATTGCTATTTCTTTTCATTTGTTCTCTCTTGCATTGTAATAGTAGCCCATGAACTTACCTGCCTGGAAAACATTCACTCTTCCTTTAGGTCTCAGTTCAAGCATCACCCCTTTATGAGGCTCTCATTGAATTTCCTGTATTAGACTGTTTAAGGACAAACCTTCTGTTCTGGAGGTGGCATTAAAGCCCCTTTTCCTTTGAAAACAAGTTGGACTCAGAGATTATGGAAAAACAAAAGCAGTTGTTATTGCTTCCCCTTGTCTTCCTCAGGACCCAGTCGGGGGAAAGTAGAAGGATCTTTAGCCCAGTAGAGGTTACATTTGCTTATCTCCCCAGATGGAGTTCACATGAGAGAAATCTGAGTGTAGATGTAAGACAACCCCTCATACAGAAAGAAAATGAAACTGAGTCTTTTCGGGTCCACTTGCTGAAGGAACAGCACTAAGTTAAAATGGGCACAACAGCAATTTTTTTGTTACTTTAAATGCCTTAAGGCCAGCTAGGTATAGTTTTGACTCTAGTGGAGAAGGATCAGGTGATGATGAATCTGGCTGCCTATGTATACCAGAGTTAGCCAAGCTGGTTCTATCAGGAATGGCCAGGCACATAAGAGCAGGGGCTGCCCAAACAAAGTAACCCATGGATTCTTTTAAATATATTTGACGGCCGGGCGCGGTGGCTCACGCCTGTAATCCCAGCACTTTGGGAGGCCGAGGCGGGTGGATCACGAGGTCAAGAGATCAAGACCGTCCTGGTCAACATGGTGAAACCCCGTCTCTACTAAAAATACAAAAAATTAGCTGGGCATGGTGGCGCGTGCCTGTAGTCCCAGCTACTCAGGAGGCTGAGGCAGGAGAATTGCCTGAACCCAGGAGGCAGAGGTTGCGGTGAGCCGAGATCGCGCCATTGCACTCCAGCCTGGGCAACAAGAGCTAAACTCCGTCTCAAAAAAAAAAAAAAAAAAAAAAAAAATATATATATATATATATATTTGAGAGTCATTTTATATTTCAAATGCAGCATGAGCACCTACATTCAAATTGCAGGATTGCAGTTAAATTGCACCAGCCAGTTTTTCATGTAAGAACTCAAGCCTTTAACTACTTTAGGAGAAAAAGTTTGGTGTCCAAAGTCTCGTTAATGGGCATTAGCTTAGGGGTCCTAAGCCCCCCCAAGAGGGAGGGATTTACCAAAGTTCCCTTACTTAGACTTCCTTCAAGCGTACCTACATGTTTCTTTTTCTGTGCTTTTATTGCACTTACCCCTTAATCCAGCTATAACCCTTGATACCTGTTACAATGCTAACGTTGCAAATATTTTTGAATGAATTTATTTTACAGTAAACGTTATTTTTATTCCGAAAGTCACTTGGTGTCATATGCATGTACTCTCTTTATCTGTATGTGCTTAAAAATAAAATATCCACAATAATGCCTCTTAACCTTGAGCATGCATACACATCTCTTAGAATTCTTGTTAAAATGTAAAACTCTGACTAAGTAGGTCCAGAACCTAAGACTCTGCATTTCTGTCAGCTCCGGGTGTTACCAGTGTTGCTGGTCCTTAGAGCCCACTTTGGGATGTCAAGGCTCTAGAACAGTATTGTTCAATAGAAATATAGTGTGGTCTACATATGTAATGTGAAATTTTCACCACATAAAACTGGTGAAACAAATTTTCATAATATATCAAAATATTTCAATATGTAATTGATATAAAAATATTACTGAGATATTTTACATTCTTTTTTTCATATTAAGTCTTAGAAACCTGGTGTTTATTTTACATTTACAGCACCTGGCAATTCATAACAGTAATACCTCCAAATGGCTAATGATTAGCATTTGGATAGTATGGGTCTAAAAGGCCTGGTTTGTATACCTAAGATACCTTGAATGCGTGACTGATAAGGTTGGCTCATTAATCCAGTGCTCAGTTCTTTTCTTTAGCTACACTTTGTCTGTGGAACTTCTAACATATATCTTTTATAACAAGAGGGAGAGTATACTTATCAGTTAATTGAGTATATTAAAATATCACTTTAGATGGCATATTTAATGCTGTCTAAAATATATATTTTCTCTGTGGTTGTGATAATTCATCAGTCATCATACTAGTATCTGTTTATTTATGATGTAATTTTAGCCTCCTTTTGCCACTTCCTCATTATTGCCAGTTTTTCTGAAGGCATTTTACTTTTTTGTTAGCTCCTAAATTGATCTTTGGAAAATATAATCAGATGATGTTACTGCCCCTCTTAAAACCCTTCAGTGGCTTTGCAGTGCAAACCTAAACTTTTCACCATGGCCTACAAGACCTGACATGATATGATCCCTGCCACACATCTCCTTCCTCATTTGATGCTATTCTTCCTTTTGCCCACTGATCTCTAACTGCTAGTCTTCTTGCTTATTTTCCCAACAGCAAATTGTTCCTTGTATAGCCATTCCCTTTATCTGGGATTCCTTTTCTTCAGGATTTTGCTTATAGGTTTCTTTTTTGTTTGTTCATTTCTGTCTTTACTTAAATAATCCTGGAGAGGCCTTCCTAGACCACCCAATCTCAAGTAGCCTCGCATCATTATTATATCACGTTGTTTTTGTCTTTGCAGTATGTATGGCTGTTTGAAATTTTCTTTTTTCTTTCTTTTTTTTTCTTTTTTGCAAAGACGGAGTTTCGCCATGTTGCCCTGACTGGTTGCGAACTCCTGGGCTTTAGTGTAGCTAAAGAAGATCCTTCTGCCTCAGCTTCCAAAAGTGCTGGGATTATAGGTGTGAGCCACTGTGCCCAGCCAAAACTTTTTTTTTTTTTTTCAAAATTTGTTTGCTTATCTACCTGTTTTACCCACTGGAACATTTAGTAAGTTATTTAAAAAATGAAATGTAAAGGTAACAGTTGTTTATCCCTTAGATTTGGAACATGCATTGAAATGTCTTCAGCGTGAAGATCCAAGTTTGAAAGTGCGACTAGATCCTGACTCTGGACAAGTAGGTGTATTATTGCTTACTTCAGAAGCCTTTCTATGAGAGGGGAAGAGAGAGAGAGAGAGAGAGAGCGTGTGTGTGTGTGTGTGTGTGTGTGTGTGTGTGTAAAACATTGATTAGTCTGTGCCCCAAAAGAAAAACCTTTCTTTTTTGATTCTCTCATAATACAAAAATTCCTGCTTTTTATGTTGACTATCAAGCTAAGTAAACAAATTTTCCTTAATTCTCTATATAATTACACTTCACATATATAAACTGTTCTCCAACATTTTTTTTTTTACCTTTCCTGAAGACAGCTTTTTGTGAAATTTTGAAATAAGTTTTAATCAAGACAAAGCCTTGAGCCTTTTATGCTAAGGTTTATAAAAGCAGCACGCTAGGAGGAGGATTGGAAGGTGCTAGTGAAGATGGTAACACATCTAAAATGTAGAGAAGTGGTAAACTACAGTGTAACAATGTGAGAGGAAGTGGAGTTTTAAAGTAGGTGCTGTATAATATAGCACAGTAGAACAGATGTTTTGATTCATCAAGAAAAGATTAAATTATATTCGCATCCTCTTTATAGGAGTGCAGGGTAATGTTTATATAAGATGTTAGAAGGAGTTTCTTAAAAAGATTATAAATTTGTTTTTAAAAAGGATAAACTGATTTAGTTAATCTAGAAAGTATGGAGTACTTTATTTTCCCAGAATGCCAGCCAAATGAGCTAGTAATTTATTTTAATTGATACTGAAGTGTACCATAACAGTAATTAAAACAGAAACGTGTTATTTAAAAAACCTATTATTTAGGTAATAGAAATGTAATCCCAGCACTTTGGGAGGATCGCTTGAGCCCAGGATCCACCAGCCTGGGCAACATAAGGAAACACTGTCTCTACAAAAAAAATTTTAAAGTTAGCTAGGTATGATGGCATGCACCTGTGGTCCCAGCGACTTAGGTTGCTGAGGTAGGATGGTTGCTTAAGCCCGGGAGGTCGAGGCCACAGTGAGCTGTGATCACACCACTGCACTCTAGTCTGGGTGACAGAATGAGATCCTGTCTCAAAAAAAATAAATAAAATAAAAACTGGCACTACTTTAAAAAAAATAGCAAATAATATACAAATCTACCAAGTGAAGAATTAAGTCCCATTCTCTGTTCCTCCATCTTATTCTACAGGGTAACCACTGAAAACTTGGTGAATAGCCTTCCACACTTTTTATCCAAACACATGTTTTGCCATCCTGTGTTATGCAGCATAGTATAAATTTGCAAGTATATATGTACAGATATCTATAAACAAGTCATTTTATTTGTATTATTTTAGTTTGCTTCTCTCCCAAATAGTTCACTTTTTAACTTTTTAAAGTGATTTTTAAAAAATTTATGATTACAGTTTTATTATAGCAAAAGGATTTAAATTAGGATCAGCCAAAGGAAGAGACACATAGAACAAAGTCTGAGAGGGCTTTAAACATTTGCAGTGCTTCCTTTATCCTCAGGGACATGTTACCCACTTGGCAGAGTATTGTCAACCAGGGAAGCTCACCCAAGCCTTTGGTGGCCAGAATTATTATTGGGGCTTGATCACATACTGTCCATGTAGTTGACCTTTAGTCTCCAGTACTTCCCATAGGTACAAGCTAACACAGTAATACCTTTAGTCTTCATTGGTTCAAAACAGATAAAAGTTTCTCCTTAGTATGACGGTTCAAGCTAGTCTGAAGGTTTTGACTACTTACAAAGCTGTAAACTGCCCTGGATGATTGGGAAATGCCCATGTTGTTGAGAAAGGTCATTCCCTCCATTTACAAGGTATAGCCCTCATTCTCGTGTGTCATGACAGTTGCCTATATTTTTGTTAAGAAAGGGGCTTTACCCTCCTCTTATAGGCACCACCGAGAAACCGACATCAATTAAATTCATCTTCCATTGGCCAGAAATTTGGCTTTGTGGTTGGGAAGTGTTGGTATATAGCTAAGCGTTGGCATCATTAGTCTTAGCCAGATGCTACTTGCCCAGCAGATAATTCAGCTATCGAAGAAGAGGAGAACGGCCAAGTAATTCACTTTTTATTGATTAATTATTCCAGTCAGAAAAGTCAAAAGCAGTGTTTTGATGTAGGAGCCCCTGGCCAAAAAGAATTACAAAGGAAACTGTAATTAATGAAAAATAAATATATATTAACATATATATATATATATATATATATATATATATATATATATTGCAGTAAATATAATTTACCCTTAATCTTTGTTTTACTTCCTTCCTCTGGTAACCAGACTATTCTGTGTGGTATGGGGGAGTTACATATAGAGATTATTCATGATCGAATCAAGAGGGAATATGGACTGGAGACCTATCTAGGGCCTCTCCAGGTGGCATATCGAGAGACCATCCTAAACTCAGCTTGTGCCACAGGTAAGAAGTAAAAAACTTAGGACTTGTTTTCTCTCTCTCTTTTTATCTCTCTCTCTAGTTGCTTAAAGCAGTGTTCACAGTCACTAATGTCTTCTATGAGAGGAGACAGTTTTTAATATATGTGGGTTTTTTATTTTTTAGGATTTTGTTCTGAATACAGAAAGCCCTATTTCATTGTCACCCAAAACATCTGGATGACCACTCATCAATCACATGTGCTTTTCAGTGGTCTTGGGATAGGGTAAGCCATTGAAGTCAATGGCTTGTCCCAGTCCTCACTGTCAGAACTAGCCTAAGAATTTCAAGTCAATGTGTTATTTTTACTCTATAAAGTAAAAGTAGGAAGTCAGTTTTAGTACTTAATAAATATGATTATTCTATGCTGATAGTAATCTTGAGAAAGTATAGTTTTTATACTTCTATTCCCAAATGTAAGAACTCATAATATTTCTACATAGAATTTTAATTTGGTTCTCTTAAGCCATAGAACATGACAACAATTATTGCTACTCACCCCCAAGAAGAAAATGTGGACAGGCTTGTGGGAAATTGTAAAAAACAAAAACAAAAACAAAACAAAACAAAAAAGAGTTTAGGATAACCAAAAGTCCTGATGGTTACATTTCATTGAAACTTGAAAAATTAAACAAGCAGAATACAGGAGCAAATAGCATGAGGAGTTCTCTTTCTGGACTGTTTATCTGGAAAAACTAAAAATGCTAGAAAACTCTTAACTTTTAAATGAATGTCTGAGCTGACTAGAATGTAATAGAAATTTCCAGAGGTCAGAAAGGAAGCAGGAATAGTAATCTAGGAAAATAAGTCAGCACCATAGGCTATAGCTATTCTGGAGGAATCTGTAATCATCTCTAACCCTAGTGCTTGAGAGCAGTATCCTCATGGAAAGAATTAACTAGGAAAAGTCCTTTCCACAAAAGCAGAGGGCAAGGAAACTTGTCTGTCTCTGTGGTAAGGGGACAAGATTTCTGAGAATTCGTAATCATAGGCTTCGGGTACAGGTCTTTAACCTAAGTTCATAGAACCAGTATGCCCTGAAAAACTCCACACCAAGAAGAACTTATTGTAAAGTGCTCATGACTTGGTAGTATCCCAAGGAACCTGGAAAAAAAGGGCTTCCCCAAAGATATCTATCAACCCAGGCATCAAAGAAATCCCACACATGGCCAGGCATGGTGGCTCACACCTGTAATCCCAGCACTTTAGGAAGCCAGGGTGGGTGGATCATGAGGTCAGGAGTTTGAGACCAGCCTGGCCAATATGGTGAAGCCCCATCTCTACTAAAAATATAAAAATTAGTTCAGCATAGTGGTGCATGCCTGTAATCCCAGCTACTCAGAAGGCTGCGACAGGAGAATTGCTTGAACCTAGGGGGCGAGGTTGCAGTGAGCCAAGATAGTGCCATTGCATTCCAGCTCGGGCAACAGAGCGAGACGTTTCAAAAAAGAAAAAAAGAAAAAAGAAATCCCACACAGAAAAGAATATTTACTCACAAAAAAATTCTCTTTAAATCACAAAACCGTGAGAAAAAGCACAGTGAGCAAAAAGGCAATAGAAATCATAGTCACACCAGCAAAGGCTTCAGTTATTGGAATTATGAGGTACAGAATATAAAATATTATCTTTGAAGAAATAAAAGAGGGGAAAGTACAGTTGACCCTTGAACAACATGGGTTTGAAGTATGTGTCCAGGTCCACTTACACATGGATTATTGTCGTGCCTCTGCCATCCCTGAGACAGCAAGACAAATTTTTCTTACTCCTCAGGCTACTCAATGCAAAAATGATGAGGATAAAGACTATGATGTTCTACTTTTACTTAATGAGTAGTAAATATATTTTCTCTTATGATTTACTTGGTAACATTTTCTTTATTTCATTTATACTATTGTAAAAATACAGTATAAAATACATATAACGTGTTAATTGACTGCTTATATTATTTTTAAGGCTTCCTGTTAACAGTATTCTATAGTAGTTAAGTTTTGGGAGAGTCAAAATGTGCACATGGATTTTTGACTGCATGGGGGATTGGCACCCCTAACCCCCACACATTGTTCAAGGGTCACTTGTGTTAGGAACAAGAAACTATCAAAAATAGTGAGGTGCAACGGGCATAATCTCACATATGTGGAATTTTAAAAAGTCGAGCTTGTAGAAGCAAAGAGTACAATGATAGCTACCAGAGGCTGAGGGTTGGGAAGATGGGAGAGATGTTGATGACGTGGGGTACGGAGTTTCAGTTAGACAGGAGAAATAGGTTCTGATGATCTACTACATAGCATAGTGACTGTAGTTAATGATGTATATTTAAAATCTTAAATAAGTTTTTTGACATGATACATATGTTAATTTGCCTGATTTTTGTCATTCCATTATGTATATATATATATGTATGGAAACATCACGTACCCCATAAATACGTATAATTATTTGTTAATTAAAAACGAAATAAAGCATAAAAAATGGTAGTGGAATATCATGCTATGTGTGAGAGAGGAAATGCTCAAAAAATGATGGTGAAAAGGGCATATAAGGACATAGGAAGCAGCTTGAAGAGACTCTACTGGCCAAAGCTGGATTAATTTGAATACCAAGATAAGTATAATAATTATAGACAATTGGGAAAAAATAATTTCTAAGTTCATACTTATAATACATAGATAAATAGGGAAGAGGGAGGGTTCTTCCTTATACTGGATGCCAAGTACAGACTGTTAGATGTTGGGGAGAAGGGCAAGAGTTGGAAAATAGTCCAGACAACTCTGACAAACATGTGGAACAAAAAAGCAAGTTGCAGTATACATATGGCATAACAAATTCAAAATGAAGCCGAAGTAAACTATTGATTAGGGATACATGCATACTTGATACAATGCTAAAGAAAATTATGAGAATAATCTATGATAGTTGTTGCTTCACAAGGCATCTAGTTATTGGTAATACTCTTTTTAGTAGTTTCATGAATGCTCATTTTTTAGCTTGTGCATATATATTTTATATGTATAGTTACTTATATATAAACATGTATGTATATATTGAGACACTCTCACTCTGTTGCATACAATGGCAAGATCTTAGCTCACTGTAGCCTTGAACTCCTGCACTCCAGCAATCCTCTTTCCTCAGCCTCCCAAGTAGGCTACAGGTGTGCACTACCACAACCAGCTAATTTTTATTACTTTTTATAGAGATGGAATCTTGCTGTATTGCCCAGGCTAGTCTCAAATTCCTGGCCTCAAGTGATCCTCCCACCACGGCCTACCAAAGTGCTGAGTGGGATTACAGGTGTGAGCCACCACACCCAGCCTATATAATTTTAAATAGAAAATATTTCACAGTATAAAAGTGAGCTTAAAAAGGAATTTTGAAGAATTATAGACTATAATTAATTCTTAGTTTTGAATTTGGATCACGAGTCACTGCATTACATGGCTACTCTCATAAATACGACATAGTTTTGATTTAGTAAAATGTTGGAGGTTGGTAACAGACATAGTAAAATATTGGAGATTGTTGGTTGTTAACAAATAGGAGATACTCTTTTCAATCATACCAAAAAAATTTTACTAGTTTTTTGGGAAAGAAATAGTAAACAATATTGCTGGAAAAATACGCAACATAACATTTTTGCGAGTTGACAGGATTTAAAAATCATTTAATTTTCTTTTTTTTAAAAATAATTTAATTTTCATTAGCTTATCTTTGTACATTTAAAGATTTTATCATTTGATATATATTTTTATGTAAAAATATGTAACTAAAAGAATTTCAATCACCTACAAATATTTCAAAATGTTTAAAAGTATAATTTTCATAACATGTGCCTTAACATAACATTAACAGGTGATGCAAAGCAGCTTTTAAACATTGAGCTACATAGAAGCAGATGCTTTGTTGATAGAACTCTTTACTTCTGGTTTTTATACTGTATTTAGTGCCATTGTTAATATTGTTTCCTCCTTTATCTTGTATGAGACCCTGAGCTTGTTGATAATTTTGCCATTTATAGTACCTTGATAGCTTTCCAGAATTAATCTCTGAGGTGCCATATTCAATTTGTTTACAGACACCTTAGATAGAACTTTAGGAGACAAACGGCATCTTGTGACTGTAGAAGTGGAAGCAAGGCCAATTGAAACATCGTCTCTTATGCCAGTGATAGAGTATGCTGAAAGTATCAGTGAAGACCTTTTGAAGGTCTCCCAACAGGCCATTGAAAATGGAATTCACAGTGCATGCCTCCAAGGTAAGTCACTCAAAGGAGAGTAAGCATTAGTAGCACACTCAACCATTTAATCACTCTGTATATTTACAGATTATTTCAGTCTTTTTCCTAACTTTGTTAGTGTTTTCTATTTCTTTGCACTTCTCAGTTACTTATCACTACCCATCGAGCATAGTATGATGCAATTTTTTTTTTCTTGTCTAGGACCACTGCTTGGATCCCCAGTTCAAGATGTAGCAATTACTTTACATTCCCTGACAGTTTATCCTGGTACCTCCACAACTATGATTTCTGCCTGTGTCTCAAGATGTGTACAAAAGGTATAGAAGTATCCTAATCCTTATTAAGGTGACTCTTCTGAGTATAGTACCACGGATCTTGCAGACAGCTGTGCTTACTTAGCCTTACCTTGGAAAGCTGTAGGATACTCAGGCACTATCCCAAAGCAGGCCAATGGAGTACAAGACTGGAGCACTCAGAAACTATGGGCTGCATAGGATCTAAAGTTTTTGAGGAAGCCATGTTGAAAGCGTTTTTAAAGCTCTCCAGATAGGTAATATTGCTAGGGAAGGACTGTGAAAAGAGGACTAAGGACAGTTCCATGAGCATGATATGCTTTAGTTAGATACACAGAATTCAATCCCTTTCTTTGTTGTGGCATTTTTCTTCTTAATTTTTACATCTTTTTCAATTCCATTATTTTATTCTGAAAGACATTTTCAGCTTCCACACTCTCTATATGCATATTCTTCTTGGCCTTTGAAATCTAAGATTGTAAATGAATAGTTATGCAAGAAAAGATTTTTTTTTTTGAGACAGAATCTTGCTCTGTCGCCTGGGCTGGAGTGCAGTGGCTCACTGCAACCTCCACCGCCTGGGTTCAAGTGATTCTCCTGCTTCAGTCTCCTGAGTAGCTGGGATTATAGGCACCCACCACTGCGCCCAGCTAATTTTTTATAGTTTTAATACAGATGGGGTTTCACTATGTTGGCCAGGCTGGTCTCGAACTCTTTACCTCGTGAACCACCTGCCTCGGCCTCCCAAAGTGCTGAGATTACAAGTGTGAGCCATCACACCTGGCCTAAAAGATTTATTTTACACCATGTTTCTACTACCTTATTGCATTAAATTTTTCATTTTTTAAAGCTCCCTCTTTTATTGCTGTCTCTGGTATGTGGCATGGACTATAATTATAGACATCAGGAACAGAAACAGGTTTAAATAGAATAAATGAATCTTTGAAAGGGGAGGACTTCTGTGACACTGACCACATGTTCACAGGCAGTTTTTATAATCAGACTTTTTTCTAAACACCCCCTTGAATCACACAAGAGATCTATAAATTCTGTTATCATTCTTATACAAGCAAACATTGAGGTTCTTGACTTCTTATGTTACCTTTAAAGAGCTAAAGCAAGCTTATATATTTTTGTATGAGTTGTGGCTTAAGAGTATGGCAGTATTTATTTTAAGTTTTTATTTATGAAAGAGGGGTTAACATTCTTTAATTTCTTTAGGCTCTGAAGAAAGCTGATAAGCAAGTTTTGGAGCCTCTGATGAATCTGGAGGTTACAGTAGCTAGAGATTATCTCAGCCCTGTCCTGGGAGATCTGGCACAAAGAAGAGGAAACATTCAGGAAATTCAGACTCGCCAGGACAACAAAGTTGTTATTGGTTTTGTTCCCTTAGCAGAAATTATGGTAGGTACCTTTGTGACTGAAAAGTACATATTCTTAATTCAGGGGATATAATATGCCAATGAATAGACAATCAGTAACCTCAAAAAAGCCTCAAGGCTTTGATTTAGAGAATACATGTTGAGTTTCAACCAGCGGGAAGTGTTAGGACTTTGAATTTAAATTGTTGAGGAAATCCAGGGATCATATATAGCACTTCAAGTGGGTATTTACAGTCCTAAGACCACAAAGTTTGAGGGTGTGCTGTACCAAAATGTGGTGCCAGTCTATATGGCCATTTTTTCCCTTCCAAACATGTCTTCTACCTTTGTCAGTTTTAAGGCAAGTATCATTCTTCTCCCCCTTCAGCCTCTTGTGCTCTAGGACAGGCACCTGGGCTGCCAGCAGAGTAGCAGGAAGGGCAGAGCCATGTAACCGAATGCCGGCACCACAGAATACATCGGCAGCACAAGTGCACTATTTTGCTTTCTGTCCTCAATATTTTTATATCCAACTTACCGTGCAAAAAATGAAATGATCTCTTTGAAGGAAGTGATATGGCTAAGCCACATGAGTGGCGACATCACTTTTCCCTGATAATAGTCAAAGGATAGCAGGAAGAAAAACTTGAGGCTTAAATTTGATAAGATAAAGGACTTAAATTATTTTGATTAGGGTTATTCAACTGCACTTCGAACGCTAACATCAGGCTCAGCTACTTTTGCGTTGGAACTATCTACTTATCAAGCCATGAATCCTCAAGATCAAAATACACTGCTCAACCGGAGAAGTGGTTTGACCTAAATGTTTTAGTTGTTGGAGAGGAATTCAGGAGCACCTGGCTACTTCATTGTCAGTAAGAGCAATTTTTATTGCTTTATTGGATGAAAGAACTAGATAAGCTTTGATAGTAGCACCTGTTTTAATTTAAAGCCAATGTACCTGAATCATGCTGTTCATCTATAAAGTTATTACTCTTAGTAGTAAACACTCAACTCTGGAAGAGCGGTATCACGAAGTTGTGTTTCTTGTGTGTCTTTAAGCTTGTCTCACAAGAAAGATATCAGGCTTTATATATAAGATAGAGGTTCAGTCAATAAAAATATTTTATTCAAAAAACAGTCTAATATCTTAATTTACACGATTTTGAAATGAAGTTGATTGTAGTACAGATTGCCATGGCCTTTTTTCCCTCCATTTTTACATGTTCTCATGGTTACAATATCCAGCAAAAAGAGGTTGTGCAGCTATTCCACGTCTGTAGATAGATAACATGAATAAAGATATTTTAGATTGATATAATTCATGTCATCTTAACTTAGAAGCCTAAATTAGAATCACTAAGTCATAGCATTACTGAATATAAGGGAAGAAAAAGCAACTGAAGATGAGTTCTAAGTTACACCAAAATTTTATGTATCTATAAAACAGTCCTAACTCTGAATGTATCTTCTTCTTATAGGTATTATTCTCTTACCTACAAAAAATAATTCCCAGTTTCTCCTAGTTCCTACTACTTAGGTAACATACATTTCTATTTATAACAAGAAACTAGTTAATACTGAATAAGAAGGTTAAAAATCATACTGGACTTAATAGTATCCTAGCTTGAGAAATATTTCTTACTTGACCATTCTGCAGCGGTGCCTTGTCAGTCTGTCATAGGCATCATCCAGATTTCTGACATCCTTGGAACTCCAGAGTCTCTCACCAACAGCACTTGCCCGAGGCCTAATATTTAAGTCACATATAATTTAAGTCACATATCCCTCCAAGCACTTTAAATTCATGTTTAGTACTTTTGTGCTTAGATGGAGAAGGAAAGCTAAGGCAACCTCAATTCTTAACTCAAATGTCACTACATAAATCCCATACCATAATCTTGGAGTGAGGTTAGTTGCATCCACATATTCTCCCCATAGACAAGCTTCTCCACCAATGACAAGTTGTTTCTGTTCCTGTGTACCTAAGTTAAAATCACTGAATTAAGTTCAGAAGTTCAAAGCTTACACACAGAGGCAATATTAATTTATCAAATTTGTTTCCTGTCTTTATCCTAGGGCAACATTTCTCTCCTGTGGTCAGCAGGACCTTGGGAGATGTTAATGACTGTGGTAAAAAAGAAAAAAAAAAGGTACCCCCCCACTCCTGCAAAAAAATGGTTGCAGACTTTATTCCCGCCCATGGTTCACAGCACACGTAAGCACCATGGATTAACGTGGTGGGCCAGTATTAAAAAGTTTTATTTTAGTTTTTATGCAAACTTATCTGGACACCAGAAACCATTTTTCAAATCCCTGATTGCCTGTTTAGTAGTATGTAGGGAATATAAGTTGGAATACTAGTTTATTTTTCAGTGGACTGTGACCACCATGCCTGCCTGTAATTTCTGCCTCTTGGCATTTAAAACAAAAACTGAGTACTTTTTTTTTTTAAATTGGTCATTAGCGCTTTTTGATCCTTATAAAATGCATTGTGTAGAAAATTACCAATTCTTAATAGATGTACCATTTTAAAACTTTTTTAATTAGCAAAATCCTTTTCCAAGGCTTTTGTACTAAGGGCTGATGTACAAAACTGGACAAAGTAGAACTGTTCTTTATGAAGTGTTCTGAGAGCCTGAAGCTCCACCCTTCAGATGTCCCCTTCTACTGTTCCCACCACCAATGATTCTACACTCAGAATCCTAAGACAACATAGCCTGAAATCCACTGAACTAAAACTATAGCTTTGCCTAGGTGTCTTACATTGGAGAAGCAGTTCAGAAGAGGGCATACAAGGTTAATGCAGTCAAATAGCTTTCAAATGTAGAGAGGGAGGACCCATCAGTGAAAATGGAGATAAAGTTTAAAGGGATCTATAATACTTTTGAAGTTCTTGAATTTAGGCAACTATATGGTTTCTGGAGAGTGTAAAATGATACTGAGCTTTAAAAAAGTACACAAAATCAAGGATCAAACATAAAAGGGAGGATAGTTGGTAGGTAATATCTAGGTAAGGATTTCTGAGGTGGGAGGTTAGGGAAGAAAACTCATAAAACAAAGGTAACAATGGTTGCTTTACTTACCACCAAAATCAAGAGGTTCCACTTTATAGTATTTCCTCCAATCTTGTCCATAACTAATCAAATCTAAGTACCAAGGAGCAGAAAGGATTGCAGGGAAGCCAGACGCTGTGACTCTACTGAGTTCCTCAGGATACCTGCTGTCTTTCCACACTTCAACTATTGTGCCTGGCTCAAGCTATTAAAGTTATAAATAGCAATACATATTATTAGGTCTAGAGCATAGTAGAAGAAATGGAAAGTTTAAGGCATTATTACTAGGAACATAATTTTCTAAGATCCTTAAAAAAAATCTACATTTTCTTTTTCCCCTTCAGAGTTAGTGCCATGTGATAGTCATTGTAGGGACTTAAAATGACAAGTTTCATCAACCTTAAGTTTGGATATTTAAGTTTTGCTTACATATGGTACCACAGAGGTTCAGTTAACTAAGGCTGAGACTTGCATTTTCGTCTCATTTCTACATTATAAGGTCCAAAGTGGTCACTAGCCACTCTGGAAAGGTAATACTAGTAGCTAGACTTGCAAATTCCCAATTGCCCCAAGAAAAATAAATCTCTTAAACTGATCAGATACAGTCTTCACAATGCTCACCTTCACTTTATCATCAAAAACCTCCTGCCAGACAATGGATCCCTTTTTTATGGTTGCAATAATATCCAAAAGCCTAGTATTACAAAAAAAGTTATTTTTAGATCACAAGCTTAACAATATGTTTAAAATGTACATTTTCTACCAATGATTACTTGCATTGTTGAGAGGCCTTTCAGTATAGTACAGCTTTACAGCACAAGCAGCTGAAGTTGGGAAGTGTCACAAGTAGTGCCCCCTTTTTAGCTTATGATACAGAACCTAACATAGTATAAGGGTTTAATAATCACTTGCTGAATGAATAAGTATGCTCCTGAGATAGGAAGAAGTGGCCCCAAGTTGAGTTGGGAGGTAACTCATAGGAAATTGTACAAACAGCAATCTCTCATAATTTTACGGCTGTCTTAAAATGGCAGGGACCATAACCTAGCCTGTCATATCACATAAATTACATATAAGAGTTGCTGACAATCAGTCCACAAATATTTATAGATATTTAGACAATGCCAGGTGCTCTGTAGATAAAATTAAAATGCATCACACAAAAAGCTGAATAGGCAAAGGCTGGAACCTGGGCTTGCCAAATAAATGGTACAGCATAAGGGTTGGCAGCTATAGCTTGCGGGCTGTTGTCGTATGGACTTGAGCTAAGAATGGTTTTTACATTTGTAAAACGTTTCTTTTAAGTTTTAAAATTTTTAAGTTTTTTTTTTTTTTTTTTAAAGGATGTGCAATTATATGTCACCCATGAAGCCTAAACTCTCTGGCCCTTTACAGAAAAAGTTTGCCAATCCCTGTAGAGCAGCACTGTCCAGTAGAACTTCCTGGGATGGAAATGTATTTATATGCACTTTTCAGTTTGACAGTCACTAGCATCAGCTGGCTGTTGAACACATGACATGTGGCTAATGCAACTGAGTAGCTGAATTTTTAACTTTCATTAATTTTAATTAATTTACATACAGACAGACACCTTGGCTATGGCTACTTTATGGGATAGCATAGGTATAAAGTAAAAGAAATGCTCCTGGAATTGACAAAATGGAATGAAGAATGTTAGTGAAGATTTCACAGAGTAGCCAGGTATTCAACTGTGAGAGAGAGAGAGAGAGAGAGAGAGAGAGAGTGAGACAGTCTCACTCTGTTGCCCAGGCTGGAGTGCAGTGGTACAATCTTGGCTCACTACAACCTCCAACTCCTGGGTTCAAGAGATTCTTCTGCCTCAGCCTCCCAGGTAGCTGGGATTACAGCCACCCACCACCATGCCTGACTAATTTTTGTTTTTGTCGTAGAGATGGGGTTTCACCATGTTGGCCAGGCTGGTCTCAAACTCCTGCCTGGCCTCCAGTGACCTGCCTGCCTTGGCCTCCCAAAGTGCTGGGATTACAGGTGTGAGCCACCATGCCTCAGCCCAAGCTGAGTTTTTAGAACAGATGACTGCCTTCCGATATTTCAACAGCTATTGCAAAATACTTGGAGTCACCATGTTACTGATTTAAACCGAGCAGTGGGTATTGCTTCCTTTAGTGATTTTTCACATCTACACTTAGACAAAGGATGTAGAGAAAACGTAAAAATAAAGCATATTACTGAATAAACTTTTACAAAAAGTATTAATGAAATACAGAAATAGGCTTTCAAACAACTTACTTTTGAATGTAGAAAGATTCAAGTTTTTTAAAATCTGTGCCAAAGCCTTTTTGCCTCATGAAGTCTTGAATTTTTGGATTTGATTCCCTAAAGGAAAAAGTAATTAAAATTTCATTACAAGTTTGATATGCTCAGTTTATTATTTAAAGCAGTATATATCCCTAACATCAGTTGTGCAGACTTAAAACTATTAAAGTTTGTTAGTAAAACGCCTAAAAACTTAATTACGAGTTATCTTAATTATCCATTGCAAAGAGTTTTTTCAAGAAGCTGATTTCCTGTAGCTCTACCCTACCCACCTTTCTCCTCCATCCAAAGCCATTTGCAGAGAGAATTTTTATTTGAAAAACCTTCCCCATTTAATCACTGACCTCCTTCACTAAAGGCGTTCTCATTTCATGGTAATCTTTTTTTTTGAATCTCCATTTTTTTCTGCATCTTGTTTTTCTTTCTTAAGCTTTACTTTGCCATACCACCCAAATGTACATTCTAGAAAAATCTATGATCTCAGGAGTCGTGTTGCCCAGTTTAAACCCTTACAAGCAGGGATGTTACTCAAGTCTTCCTTATGGTGTGGAGCCCACTATAGCTACTTCAATGCAACAGGTTTTTTTGTTTTTTGGCTCCCCCTCACACCCCCACTGGAGTCTTGCTCTGTCTCCCAGTATGGAGTGCAGTGGCATGATCTCAGCTCACTGCAATCTCCTTTTCTGGGATTCAAGAGATTCTTCTGCCTCAGCCTCCCACATAGCTGGGATTACAGGTACCCACCACCACTCCCAGCTAATTTTTGTATTTTTAGTAGAGATGGGGTTTCACNCTTTTGTATATTAACCTTATATTCTGCAATGTCACTATAATAACTTACTAGTTCTCAGAGGTTTTTTGTTGATCCTTTGGGATTTTATACATAGACAGTCATGTTCATCTGCAATTTTTCCTTTTTGTGGAGAACGGGGTCTCGCTATATTGCCCAGGCAGGTCTCGAACTCCTGGGCTTAAGCTATCCTCCCGCCTCTGCCTCCCTAAGAGCTGGGATTACAGGCGTGAGCCACAGCGCCCGGCTGCAATTTTTTATACTTTTATTTCCTTCTGTCTTATTGTGTTAGCTAAGACTTGTACAATATTGAACAGGAGTGGTGACAAGAGACATCCTTGCCTTTTCCCTGATATTAGGGGAAAAGCATCTGATTTTTTACCATTAAGTTCTGTATGATGTGAGCTGTGGAATTATTGTAGATGTTCTTTATCAATTAAAAAAGTTCCCTTCTATTCCTAGTTTGCTGAGAGTTTTTATCATGAATGGTGTTAGACTTGTCAAATGCTTCTTCTAAATGTATTGATATAATCATGATTATCTTTTTTAACTTAGTTGATGTGATTAATTACATTAATTAATATTCAACCATTAAATAAATATGCATATCTGGAATAAATCCCATTTGGTCGTGTTGTATTTTTTTCATACAATGTTGGATTTGATTTGCTAATATTTTTATCATGGATAAAAGGGGCATTACATTACAATGGAAAGTGAGATAGTAAAGGAACTTTTTATATATAATAAGAGGTTCAATCAATAAAAATATTTTATTCAAAAAACAGTCTAATGTCTTAATTTACATGATTTCAAAATGAAGTTGATTATAGCACAGATTGCTATGGCCTTTTTCCCCCTCCATTTTCACATGTTCTCATGGTTACAATATCCAGCAAAAAGAGTTTGTGCAGCTATTCCACATTTGACCATTCTGCAGCGGTGCCTTGTCAGTCTGTCATAGGCATCATCCGTATTTCTGACATCTTTGGAACTCCAGAGTCTCTCACCAACAGCACTTGCCCGAGGCCATAATCTTGGAGTGAGGTTAGTTGCATCCACATATTCCCCCCATAGACAAGCTTCTCCATCAATGACAAGTTCTTTCTGTTCCTGAGTACCACCAAAATCAGGAGGTTCCACTTTACAGTAGTTCCTCAAATCTTGTCCATAACTAATCGTACCAAGGAGCAGAAAGGATTAAGGGAAGCCAGACACTGTGACTCTACTGAATTCCTCAGGATACCCGCTGTCTTTCCACATTTCAACTATTGTGCCGGGCTCACTTTATCATCAAAAACCTCCTGCCAGACAATGGATCCCTTGTTTATGGCTGCAATAGTATCAAAGTTTTTGAATGTAGAAAGATTCTAGTTTTTAAAAATCTGTGCCAAAGCCTTTTTGCCTCATGAAATCTTGAATTTTTGGATTTGATTCCCAACACTTAAATTCCACTTCATCTCCTCCCAAATGAATGAACTGATCTGGAAACACCTCACTAATTTCTTTGAAAAATGTAGTAAGGAAGCTGTATGTTGTATTCAGAATAGGGTTTATAGGTCCAAAAGAGTCCAACTTGTTTTTTCTATTGTAACATGGAGTCAGGAGGTCTTTCTGACCTAGAAGAAAATATTAAGATTCTTTTTAAAAGTAGTATACTCATTATAAAGATCTGGTTTTCATCATTTTATTGAAGCTACAAGATTTTATGCACAAAAGATAAGCATGTTTACTAAGTTAGTAATTTCTTCCAAATAAGACAAGGAATTGTTTCCTGAATCCTGTCTCTTTGCCTCTTTGTTTCCCTTTATATCTGAGATTTTATCTACTTTAAATGTTAATAACTCCAAAATCTTCAGCTTTCCTCAACCCTTTCTCTTGAGCTTCAATTCATATTTCAAATTCCCTGCTGAATACAACTGGAAATCCTAGCTGTACTTCAAATACAAGCTAACAAAAAACAACATCTGCAGTCACTAAGCTCCTTTCTCCAGCTTCTCCTGGTTTTTGTATTCTAGTGAGGGTACCATCATCATCCTAGAGTATATACCTCTTCCCTCTCTTAGAGCCAATCAGTTGCCAAGTTCTATGGATTTTTCCAAAATGTCTCTCAGTTCTGTCCATTATTTTCCATTCCCACTATCACCTTTTTGGTCCAGAACTCCAGTCTGTCCAACTGGAAGTTTGATATGCTCAGTTTATTATTTAAAGCAGTATATATCCCTTTTTAATACTTTAGGCAGTACCTGCTCACAATGACTTGCTCACAATAGACACATAGTAGTTATTGAATCGTATCTGTCAACGGTGTTACTTATATGCCAATCACAATTAAAATGAGCAAACACTAGGTCATAAAATAAGAAGTGTGAGACCTCAAATATTCACTTCTGCAACTTATAAAATACAACTCCTGGCCAGGCACAGTGGCTCACGCCTATAATCCTAGCACTTTGGGAGGTTGAGGTGGGCAGATCACAAGGTCAGGAGATCCTGGCTAACACAGTGAAACTTCGTCACTACTAAAAATACCAAAAATTAGCTGGGTGTGGTGGCACGTGCCTGTAGTCCCAGCTACTCAGGAGGCTGAGGCAGGAGAATCACTTGATCCTGGGAGGCAGAGGTTGCAGTGAGCTGAGATGGCACCATGGCACTTCAGCTTGGGTGACAGAGCAAGACTGTCTAAAAATAATAATTAAAATAAAATAAAATACAACTCCTTACCTTTTCCCCAAGATAATGTATGTCCAGGGGTATCAAATTCTGGCAGGACTCGAATTCCTCGTAATCTGGCATATTCAATCACCATATGGACATCATTTGGTGTATAAATGTGAGACAAAGAATAGCTTCCCTGTAAAAGCCATATTTATTCAAGTTAAAATGTACAATGTAGATTTGATTCTGGAAATTGTTAACAATTGTGCTTGCATTTGATATCTGACAGCTAATTTTTTCACTATGACTATATATTGGTTTCATGTGATGTTACATGACTCATTTTAAAATAATATAGTACCATAGTTTTAGGAATAGAAAATTTCAGAAAGAAAATTTCTACTAAGTCACACATACTCAAAGGATGATAGCTATTGAGGCTTTTGTCAAATCATTTGTTTTCCATATTTTAGCAATAAATTCTCAGTATGCTTTGGGCTAATCCCAGATGTACTGATAGAAATATCTATCTCTGTCAGTACCTCCTGTTTGAAGAGTGTCTACTGTCATGCTGTTTCAGCTTCCATGTAAGCATACAACAAAACAAATGTCTCCGAAGTGAAACCTCTGAAAACACTGCTCTTGTCAATTTTAGAGTCAGAATTCACTCATTACAAAGCATAGCTATTGTCCTTCAAAGGACTATCATCTTCAATTACTATCAGCTTGAAAAATTCCCCTGTAGACTCTATGATAAGTGACTTGGTTATTTTGAATGATTACCTTAGTCCCTTTATAGGTCACTTGAAAAATTAGAACTCAATATTGTCTGTAACTAAAGTTCCATGAAAGGTGTTCCTAGCACATTTATCAAACTATTGGTTATAAGTGCTCAATCCCTGAAAAGTAGTCTTGTCTCCTAGCACTACAAATCAAATTTCGACCAAGACAAGATTTAACTACCACTTTATATTAAATACAGGGACATGTTAATGGACACTATGGGGTGCAATCAGCAAAACCCAGACTGGGGGAAACTGTAGGACACAGTTTCTTCAACAACAAATTCCAGGAGAAAAAAGAAGTGGGAAGAGGGGACCCACAGATCAAAAGAGAATTACTAGACATTAATTCACCACAGTTAGGGAGCTTATTTGTATCCCACTGCAAATTTTTTAAAATAATTTTTTAAATAAGAGGAAAAGACACCTGGAGAAATGTGAATATTGATTGGGTGTCTAGATTACTCTTAATTCTTTAGCTGCAGTCATGTATTATGATTATTTTTCCTTAAAGAACAGGCCTTTTTATGGTGAGATATGGTGATGGATTTTATTCAAAACAACAGGGCAGGGCAGGGCTTGTCTGCAGGAGTTTAAGTGATACAAGATTGACCATGTATTCATTTTTGAATATGCGTGATGAGAACATGGGAATTCATTAAACTATTCTATATCTGTATATGTTTGAAATTTGCCATAATAAAAAGTAAAACAAAAGGAAATAAAAACACAAGTGCTGTGAGCATTTTAGCCTACATACGTAACACTGGAGAAAGTTTTGGAATTACGGCCAGAGGATGGAATTTAGAGTCCTGGCTCCGTCCCTTCCTAACCACAACTTCAGACAAGGCACGTCACTTCTCTGGATGTCAGGTACCTTCTTTGTATCACAGGAATATCAAACTAGGGGATACTGGGATCCCTCCCAGCTCCACTGGTCCATAATACAGTCAGTTTGAACACTGTCAACTGAGACTACCATTGTTTTCTAAGAAAGCACTCTCACTCTAAAATTCCCTACTTCATGTAGTTTTTCAGAGAGAAAAATCATCATTTAGGGATTTCCAAAGAATTATGTTTATAACAAATGCACTGTTGGACAACTTGATAAATATATTATCTTAACCATATGTAATTTGAGAATTATTCAAGTCTTCTACCTTGAGTTGTTAAATTTCTATTTATACTTCTCCAGAGATTGTTTATATTTACAATAACAATACAGTGAGTTATAGCAATAACAAAAAAAGTTTTATGGAGGTAAAAAAAATTACAAACCATAAGCATCTAATTTTTACACTTTGATTCTATCCATAAGAATAAACATTTAAGCCACAAACTTGTAATGAAACAATACCCAAAGTTTTTGTAGACAGACTACAATACAGTTTACTCACTTTATTGCTTAACTCAGGAAAAGCGATGCTCTGATAGGGGAAAGACTGGTCGTCAACTATGTGCCAGTGAAGAACATTAAACTTATTAAAAGCCATGGCATCCTGTAAGCAAACATATTTAAAAAGTATATACTACAGATATCATATACAATCCATATTACCTGTCTACATTTGGAATTGCTTCCAATATGTCTGCTTCCTTTAAAGATATATATTTTTTTGTTTTGAGACAGGGTCTCATTCTTGCCCAAGCTGGAGTATGGCATGATCTCAGCTCATTGCAGCCTTGACCTCTCAGTCTCAAGTGATCCTCCCACTTCAGCCTCTGAGTAGCTGGGACTACAGGCGCCCACCACCATGCCCGGCTAATTTTTGTATTTTTTTGTAGAAACAGAGTTTTGCCATGTTGCCCAAGCTCGCCTGGAACTTCTGGGCTCAAGCCATCTGCCCGCCTCAGCCTCCCGAAGTGCTGGGATTACAAGCATGAGCCACCATGCCTGACCAAAATTTATTTTTCAGCAAAAAAAGAATGAGAATAGAAATTCTTCATCATATATACTTCACATGACATGTCAGTATTGAAAAATCCTCTGGAAACATCATATTTTTTCTAGACAGTGAGTTGTAACTTTGCTCTATGGGAGGAGGGCAAGCTTATAAATTCCCAATATCTAGGAGTCTGCCAACAATGCAAAATGGTTCTTGGCTGCCACTGTGTTTGGGAATACGGCAAAGGAAAAATGGAGCATTCATTTAAGTATCAGGACTTATAATTCCACAGTTCTGAAATTTGAGTCCCAACCAAGAAATTCATTGCAAACTCAATACGAGTGTCCCAGAGAAATTTTTGGACAAATTAAGTTAATAATTTTATGTATATGCTAGAGGAATAACCAATATAATATTTATATAAAATATAAACACTATTTTTAAAAGATGAAAAATAGTAAGGGAGAAGATTTGTCCAACAAGATCATCAAAACTTAAAGACTCCCTCTTCATCAAGGCTGAAGGGATTTTGCTGATGCAGTTAAGAAATCTTTTTTAGGCCAGATGCGGTGGCTCACACTTGTAATCCCAACACTTTGGGAGGCTGGGGCGGGTGGATCACAAGGTCAGGAGATCAAGACCAGCCTGGCCAAC
>NW_016107365.1:4336157-4369704 GCF_001604975.1 Cebus imitator | reverse complement strand
TTTTACATACAAGGGGATTGTGCAGATAAATATATTGAGGATAAAAGGAGGGCTTTCACTCGCGGAGAAGGGAGCTAGAATTACAGGTGTTAATTGGAATTGAGCTTATTAATACAAACTTGTGGTTTTTAACATAGACAAAGGAGTTAGCAAACATTTTACATAAAGGGCTAGACAGTAAATAGTTTGGCTTTCCAAGCCATAGAGTTTGTTACAACTACTCTACTGTGCAATTGTTGAGTGAGACAATATGTAAACAAATGTCCACGGCTATATTCCTGTAAACTTTATTTGCAAGGCCAGACACAGTGGCTCACACCTGTAACCCAAGTACTTTGGGAGGCTGAGGCAGGAAGATCACTTGGGCCCAGGAGTTTGAGACCAGCCTGAATAACATAATGAGACCTCATCTCTACTAAAAAATTTTTAAGAAATTACGCTGGCATCATGACACATGCCTGTAGTTCCACCTATTCTGGAGGCTGAGGTGAGAGGATTGCTTGAGCCTGAGAGGCTCAGACTGCAGTGAGCTGAGCTAATAACCTCTGCATTCCAGCCTAGGGGTAACAGAGTGAGACTCTTTGTCTCAAAAAAAAAACAAAACCCAAAGCCCCATGTTTGCAAAAATAGATGGTGAACTGGATTTGGCCTTTGGGGTATAGTTTGTCAACTCCTAATATAAAAATAGGGAAAGGTGTGTGTGTGTGTGTGTGTGTGTGTGTGTGTGTGTACATATAAATGTATATATACATATGTACACATATTTTCTAGCTCTCTCTGCTCAGATGGTCTATAAGCAATGACACCCTAGTAGCAATGAGCACACCTAGAGCACACCTAGGTTTCAAAATGTTCACCACTAAAAAGGTTCCTTGAAGAAAACTCTGAGGACACAGAAAAGACTGGGACAGGGAAGGCAGGCCTGGAACCTAATGTGCCAAAAAGTGAGAAAGTGCTCCAAGATTAAAGAGAACATGCCAGGGATATAAGAGGCAACTTGAAGAACTTGCAGTGACCAAAGCCAGGACAGTTTGACTATTAAACAGGGAAAGTGACAGATTATAATCCTGAATAACATAGTAATCAATGAATCCACACTGATAAAAATAATGAATACTTAAATGAAAGAGAAGGGATTGCTCTACCTTACAGTGAAATGCCAAGTAATAAATGACAGAAGGAATGATGGAATTAGAAGAATCACCACTTAGTAGCCACCTTAGTAACAATTGATTTAGGCAGGAACAATCTGTGGATGCTAAAACTAATGAGTGAATGCTGGATGAAGAATGGGATTTTACATAGGTCTCAAGATTTCTTCTGATATGATAATTAAGTACAAAGCGCTGTTTTTTTTTTTGAGACGGAGTCTTGCTCTGTCGCCTAGCCTGGAATGCAGTGGCACCCATCTTGGCTCACTGCAGCCTCCAGGGTTCAAGCATTTCTCCTGTCTCAGCCTCCCAAGTAGATGGGAGTACAGGCACATGCCACCACGCCTGGGTAATTTTTGTGTATTTAGTAGAGATGGGGTTTTACCATGTTGGCCAGGCTGGTCTCGAACTCCTGACCTCAGGTGATTCACCCGCCTTGGCCTCCCAAAGTGTTGGGATTACAGGCGTGAGCCACTGCACCCAGCCCAAAATGCTTTTTAATTAACATCACAGTGGAGAAACCTGGCAGGTGACATATTAGGCAAGTTATAAGTGAACAATACCAGAAATGAAACAAACAAGACATTGTGTCACCTGATAGGCACTGAGAAGAACATGGCATCACTTCTGCTTTGTTCCTGCCAAAAAGGCATAACTGAATCTAATCTTGTGGAAAATGGACAAGCTAAGGCATACTCTACAAACTAACAGGCCTATACTCTTCAAAAATGTCATGGTCTTAAAACACAAGACAGTCAGTTGCAGATTAATAGTAGCCGAAAAGACACACAAGTAAATGCAACACCTGATTTCGGATGGGATGTGGAACCTATAAAAGACATTGTTGGATCAATGAAAATTTGAATGGGTCTGTGTATTAGATACAGTATTGTGTCAACTTCCTGATTTTGATGGTTATACTGAAGTTATTAAATGTCCCTTTTTAAAGAAATTCATCCTGAAATATTAAGGGGGTGTAGTTTCCAAATGTTGTTCTAAACCCGTATGGTTTAGAAAAAATATTTTTAGAGAGGAAGAATAAAGCAAATATAATGCTTAAATTTAATATTTAATAAACAAAAATTTTTAATTGAAATTGGCATATCTGGGTAAAGAGTATATACGAGTTCTTCACACTCTTTTTACAACTTTTCCCTAAGTTTAAGACTTCAAACTATAAACAAAAACAAAAATCAAAGCTGCTAAAGCTATAGAAATTAAAACCATATATACAGGCCCAAGATGATAAACTAGTAAAGATTATAACTTCAGAAAGTAACTTCTGTGTTTATCAGAATTTAGTATTTAGTAATTATAATTGAAAGCAATAGGAAATTGTAGATTGCTCAGAAATGAGGGGATTACTGGCTAACCATTTGGAAAGGAAAATTAAAATGTCTACCAGGTTTGATACACTAAAGTAAATTCTAATGGAATTAAGAATTTAGTAAGAAAAAGTATAATCATATTAAAAGAAAATTTAAGAGGTTATTTTTATATTTATATCCCTGTTGTAGAGAAGGACTCTCAGCATACTTCCCAAAGCCAAAAGTGATAGAAAGGATAAGACTGAAATACATTCCTCCTTTAAAAAACTTGTGGCTAGGTGTGGTGGCTCATGCCTGTAATCCCAGCACATTGAGAGGCCAAGGCAGGTGGATTGCCTGAGCTCAGGAGTTCAAGACCAGCCTGGGAAATATGCCAAAAGCCCATCTGTTAAGGAAAAAAAAATGTTAGCTGGGCTTTTTGCTAAAAAATAAAAAAAGAAAAAATTTGCTGGGTTTGGGGTCTCATGCCTATAATCCTAGCACTTTGGGAGGCTGAGGCAGGAGGATGACCTGAGGTCAGGAGTTCAAGACCAGCCTGGCCAACATGGTGAAACCCTGTCCCTACTAAAAATACAAAAATTAGCCAGGCATGGTGGCGGGCACCTGTGATCTCAGCTACTTAGGAGGCTGAGGCAGGAGAATTGCTTGAATCTGGGAGGTGGAAGTTGCAGTGAGCTGAGACTGTACCTTGCACTCCAGCCTGGGCAACAAAAGCAAAACAGTGTCTCAAAAAATAAATAATTTTAAAAAATAAATTTTAAATGTCTATAGGCACTAGTTATTAAAACAAATTTAGAAATTTAGAAAAATTTCACAACAATGTATGATGGATAAGTATATAATACAAATATAAGGTGGGGTGTGGGGGCTCATGCCCATAATCCCAACTCTTTGGAAGATGAAGACAGAAGGATCATTTGACACCAGGAATTTGAGACCAGCTGGGCAATATGCTGAGACCCTATCTCAACAAAAAAAATTTTTTTAAATAAAAAATTTAAATTAATTAAATTTTTAAAATAAGATAAATATAAGCAAATATAAAAGTATCAGTGGCACAATCTACAGACAAATATAACATTAAAACATTAAATTAATAATGAAGGTATTCACATTCTAGACGACAAAATGAACATAGAAAATAAACTTATACGGCTGGGGCACGGTTGCTTAAGCCTGTAATCCTAGCATTTTGGGAAGCTGAGGCCAGCAGATTACCTGAGCTCAGGAGTTTCACACCACCCTGGGCAATGTGGCAAAACCCTGTCTCTACTAAAGATACAAAAAATTATCTGGGTGTGGTGGTGCATGCCTGTAATCCCAGCTACTTAGGAAGCCGAGACACGAGAATCACTCGGACATAGGAGGCGGAGACTGCAGTAAGCCAAGATCACACCACTGCACTTCAGCCTGGGTGACAGAGTGAGACTGTTTCAAACAACAACAACAACAAAAAAAACCTTATAGTTTATAATATAAAATATACAAATACCTAATATGTTAAAAAGAATTGGCTTATATTCACTAAAAAGCAAGGAAGGGCAAATTAAAACCAGGAGATGTATTTTATCGTCAGATCAGCAACAGATATAGCAAAGATGTACCACACTGTTGGCGAAGCATATGTGGCTATGACCGACCTGTCTAGAAGGCAGCCTGACAGTATATACCAAAAGTTAAAATGTACCAAAAAATAAAACATATACATCTTAAGCCCAGCAATTCACTTCTAAGAATTTATCCTCGAGAAGTAATCTTGACAAGTGTACAAATATATGTATAAAAGAACACTGTAGTAGTATTTGTCATAGTAAATTAACTTGGATGTCCATCAGCATAAGACTAGTTAAATAAAACGAAATATTAAACTGTTGAAAGGGTAGCAAACGCCAGGTACAGTGGCTCACACCTGTAATCACATCACTTTGAAAGGCCAAGGTGGGCAGATTACTTGAGGTCAGGAGTTCGAGATCAGCTTGACCAACATGGTGAAACCCTATCTCTACTGAAAGTACAAAAATTAGCTGGGTGTGGTGGCAGGTGTGCCTGTAATCCCAGCTACTCGGGAGGCAGAGGCAAGAGAATCACTTGACCTTGGGAGGCCAAGGTTGCAGTGAGCCAAGATTGTGCCACTGTACTCCAGCCTGGGTAACAGAGCAAGACTCCCTCTCCAAAAAAAAAAAAAAAAAAAAAAAAAAAAAAAAAAAAAAAAAAAAAAAAAAAAAAAAAAAAAAAAAGGGGGTTGTGGATGGCAAAAGTATGATCTCATTTAAGTTTTTTAAAAAGTCACATTGTATGTGTTAATGTATTTAGTTTGTTTGTTTTCAGATGGAGTCTCGTTCTCGTCACCCAGGCTGGAGTGAGGTGGTGCGATCTTGGCTCACTGCAACCTGCCTCTCCCAGGTTCAAGCGATTCTCATGCCTCAGCCTCCAGAGTAGCTGGGATCACAGGAGTGCACCACCACACCAAGGTCATTTTTTGTATTTTCAGTAGAGACAGGTTTCACCATGGTGGTCAGGCTGGTCCCGAACTCCTGACCTCGAGTGATCCACCTCTCTCTGCTTCCCTAAGTGCTGACATTACAGGTGTGAGCCACCATGCCCTACCTAATATATTCATTTTTTAAGTCTAAAATGAGGTAAGTAGGACATAAAAATGTATACCAATCTTTGGCAAATGAAATTATGGGATGACTGCCTATTTGATGCATATTTATATTGTTTAAATTTTTTACACTAAGCATTTATTTCTTAAAAGTGATAAAAGTGTCTTTCAGAGAAAAAATGCAGAGTATTAATGTAAATGTAAAAATAGTTTTTAAATAGCATAGTGTAATCATAAGTGATTAAGTGAAGGCACAAAAACACATGAGAAAAACCTCCCCACCCCTACAAATTGGCAGGTGATGGTGGTGGGATTAACCAATAAACAAAAGTCCATTGGAGAAAACAGTTATTGTCAACCTTCTTCCTAACCCATACCACCCCTGAGGTTCCATATTCCTTTGGAATATTTCCCTAGGAATAAAGGAGCTTCCAGACTCCTTTCTAATGTCACTTACAAAAAAAGTAGGAGGAGGTCAAAAATATATAAAGGGCACTAACTAAAAGTATGGTGGCCACGTATTCCTTTTTTTTTTGAGATGGAGTCTCGCTCTGTTGCTTAGGCTGGAATACAGTGACTCGATCTCGTTTCACTGCAAGCTCCACCTCCTGGGTTCAAGCAGTTCTCCTGCCTCAGCCTCCCCAGTAGCTGGGATTACAGGTGTAAACTACTACGCCTGGCTAATTTTTGTATTTTTAGTAGAGATGAGCTTTCACCATGTTGGTGAGGCTGGTCTCGAACTCCTGACCTCAGGAGATCCACCTGCCTGGCCTCCCAAAGTGCTGGGATTACAGGTATGAGCCACCACGCCTGGGCGACCACATATTCCTAACCAAAAGTCTAGACACATGATTTGACAAAAGGGAGGAATATGTAAAGGGCCAATGGGCAGTGTTTTTCTCTTAATAGTCTTGGCTAAATACATGTTATACGTGGCTCTCACACTGAAAACAGGAGGGTGACTCTCAAGGGGAACCTCCACATCACAGCTAAGGAAATACACTTCCCTAGGGATTGAGGAAAGAATGCCAGTACTTATACAAATTCTCCCATTCTAAGCTACACAACAGTAACCAATATGAAGTAACAACATAAAGGGAACATCTTCAGAATACACAATGGATTAGAATGAAGTAATTACCTACCAGAGTTTTAAGAATAATCTTAACTGGCAGATAGTGTCTGGATGTATCAATTAAAATTCCTCTATGAGAAAACCTTGGAGAATCAATAATGGTAGATTCATTGATGGTGAACTAAGAGACAAAATAAATTATTTAGTTTTAGAATTTTCTGTTGTCTTGAACTCAATGAAGACTACATCTATTTACATAGCATTTGATAAAATATTAATTTAAAACAACAAAAAGTATGAAATTTACATTTACCAGCTAAGATAAATATCTGGGGAAAATAAACCTTCAGGAAGAAATAGCTAAACAGGTTACATTTTTATCAGTAGTAATTTGTCTAACAATTTTTAGTAACACACAATAATCATACTTACAGTCCCATAAGAATCTTGATAAACTAACTGGCTAAAGGTCTCTAAACCTGAGGAAAGCAAAATTTATTGCATTAATTTATAAACCAACAAATTTAGATGATAAAAGTTATATTATTCAAACAGACTCAAGTAAGGCAAATATACTTCAATATAGTGTTATACCTATATCCTCTAAAATATATTGTTATACCTATACCCTCTACCATAATTTCTAAATCAAAGCCAAATTTTTAAAAAATCCTTGCCCTTCTCTACTCATCTAATAAAAGTGCTTTACCTCATTGTACCTGTACCCTGGGGTTTGTTTCAATAAACACAAAATAATAGTAATTTAATAAAATATCAGTTTCTGGATAAATTTGTAGCATTATGAGAAAGAAATTTTATAATCAAATATTATAGTCACTTTTAGAAGGTACCTAAATGTAACAGGGAAAAATGGCTGGAAAAACCACCATGAAACTATAAAGGCCAATTTACAATATACAGTTTTACTTATAGCTGCAAAGACTACCTTCTGGACATTTTTTACTCAAGTGGATTATTCCCTTAATATACTAGTTGACAGGCTCTAACTGGCCTTGACTTTATTCAGATTCCTCATTCTAGCTGACAGTTACAGAGCCAGAGAATTTTTAATCTAAGAAGAGTTCAATCATTTTTCTATGCCTTCCTCTCCCCACCGCGTCAAGCTCATGTTCATGCTGGGAAGAATAACTTTGAAAGTTTCTGTTAAGTGACATTGCACTCGGTAATGATCAGTTTAGAGTCCATTACTCTGAAAGTCTGATGGTAAACAGAAAATAAGGACTTCTTGGAGTAGAAATCTAGTCACTACATACTCGCTAGAGTTTTGTTTTGCTTTTTTTTTTTTTTTGAGACAGTGTCCCACTTTGCCACCCAGGATGGAGGGCAGTAGCGTGATCTCAGCTCATTGCAACATCCGCCTCTCGGGTTCAAGCACTTCTCCTGCCTCAGCCTCCCAAGTAGCTGGGACTACAAGCGTGTACCACCACGCCTGGCTGATTTTTGTAGTTTTAGTACAGATGGGGTTTCACTGTGTTGACCAGACTGGTCTTGAACTCCTGACTTTAAGTGATCCAATCACCTCAGCCTCCCAAAATGTTGGGATTATAGGCATGAGCCACCATGCCCAGCCTTGCTAGAGTTCTTTATTTTGGTATGGATCAGAACAAACATCAATAAGCGTCTCTTCTCCTTACCAGACACAGACAAGACAGGCAGATCAGATGAATAAAATCTTAAAATCACTAACATTATGCATAAATAAAATTACATTCGTTGTAAATATCTAGATATTTTCATATTCTATTTTGAATAAAATTAAAATATTCTTATGGGTATAAAAATATATAGCATAACAATGATTATTTTAGGTAACACTCAATCTGAGTCAAATCCCAAACCTGTATTTTGTCTTTTGAGAAGGAGTCTCATCCTGTACCCCAGGCTGGAATGAAGTGGTGCAATCTCAGCTCACTACAACCTCCATCTCCTGGGTTCAAGCTGTTCTCCTGCCTCACCCTCCCATGTAGCTGGGATTACAGGCATGTGCCACCATGCCCAGCTAATTTTTTTTTGTATTTTTAGTAGAGATGGGGTTTCACCATGTTGGCCAGTCTGGTCTCGAACTCCTGACCTCAAGTGATCTGCCTGCCTCGACCTCCAAAGTGCTGGGATTACAGACATGAATTAAATTACTGTATAGTAACATAATTACTATAAATTAAAATTATAGTAATTTACTATAATTACTATAATTAATTTATAGTAATTAAAATTTATTTTAATTACTATAAATTTGGTTAGTTCATATTTTTTTAAATTCCCTTTCTAAAAACTCTGATATTTAGAAGTCAGTACAGTATCTTATCTGCCTAGAGAGAAAGGTGAAAGAAACTTTTGAACAGCAAATGTTCTGATGTCACACTTTGAAGTTCAGACCCTGAAATTCTCAGGAAAAGTCTTTAAAGTTATATTGCCTCTAACCAACTCTAGAGCTTGTTTGCATGTTTACACTGTTCCTTATACAAACTTAGTTATGTTTCTAAATCCACAGGAATTTAAAATGAGGGAGGAGAGATGCTTGCTTCTGAAGGCAACAGAAGCGAGAGCTGAAACAAAATTCGCCAATCAGAACAGGCTGGGGCATGTGTAGTGCTATAAACATTACAGGCCCAGGAGCATCCATGAATTACAGCACTGTAGGAATGTAATAACCTTCAGACACTTTTTGAAAGGTCAAATGAGTGTTCTCCTATGCTTATTTATTTGTATTTTTTTGAGACAGGGGTCTTGCTCTATTGCCCAGGCTAGAGTGCAGTGATGTGATCTAGGCTCACTACAGCCTCAGTGTCCTGGGCTCAAGCAATCCTCCCACCTCAGCCTTCAGAGTAGCTGAGACTACAAGTCCACGCCACTGTGCCCGGCTAATTTTTGTATTTTTTGTGGAGATGAGGTTGCGCCATGTAGCTCAGGCTGGTCTCAGACTCCCGAGCTCAGGCAATCATCACCAGTCTCAGCCTCTCTAAGTGCTGGGGTTAAAGGCGTGAGCCACCGTGCCTAGCCTCTCCATGCTTTAAGTAGTACGTGTGCAATGGAAATCATTTTGGAATTACGTAACAAAGCATTCTGTAAAGGATCCAGGGCAGCACAGTTTTGCTGTGCTTGATTTCACAAAGCACCAACTGAAAATTTCCCTTTACTGGAAAGTTAACAATGAAACTGCATGTTCACTTACCTCGTAATGCTCCCCAAACTCTGTTCGCCTTCAGGACAGCCACTGGTTCTCTCACAAGTAAAGTATCTGTATTGAGGATTTAAAATCACACACAAACTTTTGTTAATCCCTCCATGACACACAATAAGTTTCCTAAACACATCATTGATATTTCTGGACCATTATTTTCTCCCGAGCACATGACCTACTTCTCCAACTGCCTCCTGTACATCTCCATTTGGATGTCCTGTAGATGCTTTCAACTCCGCATGCCCCCACAGAACCCTTCCCTCCCCCCTCCTGCACACACTTCAACCTGCTGGGCTCCTGTGTTCCTCATTTCAGTGAGTCACAGCACCACCATCCAGTTACTTGGGTCACTCAGGTCAGGAATTTAGGTGTCATCTCCATGTTTCCTCATTTTCCCCTCCAAGAGAGTTAGTCTCTCCAACCTCTCAACAGAGTAGTGTCCTAGTTAAGCTAAGAGTTTAGTTGAAAAACGCAAACATGCCTCAGTTTCTACTAGTCCTTGGTGACACCCCAGGTATCACTCAAATTGATTCCCCTTAAGGCCAGAGAGTTATCACCACTATTTTGCCTTCAGTTTTTCCATTTGCCCTGTACCCACCTTCCCTCAGTATCATCCAAATCTGCCTAAGACTTACCAAATCCCCTTGGCTTAGTTCAGCTTTGTCCCACTCAATTAAAAGTTCACACCATCCAGAGGGGGGCTCTAGTTAGCTACTTCTGGTGAGAGGCTCATCTTTTCGATCTTTGAACATACTCTGCCTAAGGTTGGCCCATTTAGTCATTTAGACTTTTAGAGAGGTCTGGAGTGGAGCCAACCACAGACATAGTAAACCCACAGAGGGTACAGAGATTTACAACAGCTTTAAAGGGTGTAACAGCTGTGGACCTTGCCACAGCAAAGACACTGAAGGCCTGGAGGTTAATGATTTAATACTGGGCTGGTTTATCACCTTCTACCACCACCTCCATCCAGATGCTCACAGGATAGTTAGCTGCAGGTAGGCAAAAGTGTTCTGTCAATAGTGTGAGCATCTCAGGTGACAGTCTTATGACAAGATAGCCTTTTCCATTAGACGACCACAGTGATGAGTTAGCCAATGCCAGGCTAAGAACTATATTGCTATTTATGAGCATAGTCTAATTATGTTTCCTCTCCATCTACAGCAAATAGATGCTGTTGTTGAGACAAAGCCTCAGTCTGTTGCCCAGGCTGGAGTGGAGTGGCATGATGACAGTTCACTGCACCCTCGACCCACCTCCTGGTGGAACTATAGATGTGCCACCACGCCTGGCTGATTTTTTTTTTTTTTTTTGTGGAGACGGTGTTTTGTCATGTTGCCCAGGCTGGTCTTGAGCTCCTGGGCTCAAGCCATCTACCAGCCTCAGCCTCCCAAAGTGTTGGGATTACAGGTGTCACCCACTGCACCCAGCCTATATCAAATTCTGAATCAGCTACCTAGAGCTCACTGCTCCACTGGTCATCATTTAAAAAGACTTTTTGCCACATTCTAGTTTTGAGATCTCCCAGGAATAGCACAAAGAGTCACCTAAAAACCTTAATATATTGCATATACTTGATACCAATTATTTTCTAATGGCTGACAAGTGGCTGATACTAAAAAGGACTGATTCAACTCAGTGGAAAATATATATAACAATTAGAGATTTGATTTTCCAAATATATGGACACATAGCTACAGAATGTCCATTTTTACTTCAAAATCAAGTTATTAGTGTTAACAATGATCACTTCCCTGAAGTGGGAAAGGAATGACATCATTTACTTTTCAGTAAGCCCCTTCTGTATCTTTTTGCACCATAAATACATTTGTTTTGGAGGGTGTATATACAAATAACGTAGCCATATATTCTTCTTTAAAAACAACATAGATAAGGCTAAAACCTCCTTTGAGATACCCACCCACCTCCCTCTCTCTTCCTCAGAGGAAGGAAGCAATTATCGGGCCTTTTCTTAGGCTTGACATAGATGTACGTGGAGGGAGGAAATACTGCTTTGTGCGTGTGTTCCTGCATGTGTGTTGATATATAAACGGGGTCCACCTCTACACATTATTATACAGCTTTAACTCAGCAGTGTATCTTGGCAGTTCTCCATGTGTGTTCTCTGTAACACTGCTTCTTTATTCTTCACTGTTGTGATCATACCGTTTAGTATGGATTGACAAGATGTATTTAGCCATTCCTCTACTGATGGACATTGAGTTTTGTTGACAATTCTTCACATTACAGGTAAACTGCTGATTTACGTGTCAATTCATATGCAGTAAAAACTAGCCCACATCTCAGGGCATGCATATTTTTATTTTTAATAAATAGTGGTGCTTTAATATGTGTCACTTCCTCCAACATGTCCTCCTACTCTGGACCTTTGATATCTTGTTATTTCCATTCATATGTGTTACTTTTATCATCACCATCACCAACTAGTTTAAAGACTAAAAGCTGGTTTATACTTCAGAGGAAAATTTCGCAATCACCTTGTCTCAAGAAACTTCCCTTTCAGAATAAAGAGGGTTTGTAGAACTGACTCGAAGATAAGCTATGACTCTCCAGTCTCGATACATTTCATTTTGTGGAATTTACAGTTTGTTATCTATATTGCCAACAGACAGCAAAGATTCCTTGGCAACGTAATGACCATTTCCATCTCAATTCAGGTTGCAAAACCTACTTCACGTGGTGTCTGAGTGCAGAGTATCAGTTGAAATAATATCTGATGTTGGTGAATTTTCCCATTTCTCGTCTAAGAACAGCTGCAGAATTGAAGAGAAAGAAAGCTCTTTTTCAAAGAAATGTATTGAGAAATCTCATCTAAACCAGCAGGATGAAGACATACTTAACTGTGAGACATTCTAGGGATAAAGGAGTTGCTCTTTTCTCTAAATTTGTGGCATCCTTTTTCTTTTCTTTTTTTTTTTTTTTTTGGTTGTCTCACTCTGTATCCCAGGCTGGAGTGTGGCGGTGTGACCTCGGCTCGCTGCAACCTCTGACTCCTGGGTTCAAGTGATTCTCCTGCCTCAGCTTCCCGAGTAGCTGGGATTACAGGTACACACCACCACACCCAGCTAAGTTTTTGTATTTTTTAGTAGAGACAGGTTTCACCATATTGGCCAGGCTGGTCTTGAACTCCTGGTCTCAAGTGATCCACCCACCTTGACCTCCCAAAGTGCTGGGATTACAGATGTGAGCCACTGCGCCCAGTCTCTGTCTTTACACTCAGTTCCCCTGTCTGCTCTCTCTTGCACTAATCTTATGTTACATGTGTCCTTATACTGCCCTTCTTCAATTCCTTTGTGCAAGTCCACATTATTCCTAGGCAGTGTAACCTATAGAAAAGTTCTATCCACTTGTTTGCTCTTTCTAAAACAATTTGGGAAAAGCCCTAAAGAATAACGCTTAGGCGACAATGGGGACAAAATCATACAGCTAAATGTTGATTATACTGTCAATCAAATGAAACTGCTGTACCCACCCTCTCCCCCCAGCTCTGCATTATCTTTGTGTAAAATTAGATTATAAATAAAGATCATGGACACAAACAGATGTTTTCAAAGATAAAAGTTAAGAAATTACCTAGATATTCAAAAGAGATAAGCCAAGTCAGCTTCTCCATACAGTGACAGAACATTATTCAGCCATTAAAAATGATATCACAGAAAACTAGTGAAATTCATAAATGTTTATATTTTGCAAAAAAGTGTGGTATAAAAATATAACAAAAATACATGATGCACATGTACAGAATTACTGCCATTTTCATGCCAGTGCTTATTATGTTTGTATTTATGTCTACGTAAAATGCTTAAATGTTTTACTCTGAAAAAAAAAGAAATACGCCTAAAATGACAGTGATTAATTCTGTCTGCTGGGATTTATTTCTTCTTCTTCTGCACTTACTATACTTACAAATTTTCCACAAAGACTATGTACTACTTCTATAGTCAGAATTTAAAGGTTATTATTATTATTTTGAGATGGAGTCTCACTCTGTTGCCCAGGCTGGAGTGCAGTGGCACGATCTTGGCTCACCACAACCTCTGCCTCCCAGGTTCAAGCGATTCTCCTGCCTCAGCCTCCTGAGTAGCTGGGCGTACACCACCATGTCCAGTTAATTTTTGTATTTCTAATACAGACAGGGTTTCACTATGTTGGCCAGACTGGTCTCGAACTCCTGACCTTGTGATTTGCCCACCTGGGCCTCCCAAAGTGCTGGAATAAAGGTTATTTTAAAAATAGGAATCATAAACTCACTGGTGGAGAACTCACAATGGTTCCTAGCATGAGCCAGCTTTTGGCACTGAAGTCCTTGTCAGCGAGCACTCTGGATATAATACACTAATATTGCATAGGTACTTACAAGACTCATCTGAAGATATGTTGGGAAAAGCATCACACTCTGACTGAAGGGTGATTGAGACAAGAAGTTGTTGAAGCTGGGTTCTAGCCTGGAATTCAGCAGGTTCATGATGCAACTTGTAGAAACCAAAAATATAGTCATGATATCTGTTTGAGAAATAAATGTAAACATATTTTTAAAGCATTTTAGCCAAATTTAAAAAACAGATGTGTAGTGAACATTGTAGCTAACTTCTCAAATCCATGCCACCCATTTTAAGTCCAACTAGAGATTCTCACCCCAATCTGTACATTGGAATCACTTAGGAAGTTTTCTGAAAATCCCAATGTCCAGGCCTTCAGAATCAGAATCTATTTGAATGGGATTCAGGCATGGGAATTTTAAAAGCTTCCCCACACTCCTAAGTGATATATGAAGCCCATGTTAAAAACCAATAATGAAACCATCATGGTAATCCATCACTCTTGGGAATCAAAAACCAATTCTGACTAGTCATAGGATGTGGGGGTTAGGGAGAGTTATTCTGAGCAAATCACAAGAAAATTTTGTTTCTCTGTACATGATGGCTGGACCAGTTGCTGCTACACTAAAGAGGACAGAGCAAAGACAGAAAGAATATGGATCCCTGGTACCACTATTGAGCCACTTAGTAAACTTGCCCTGTATTCATCCCTACTTTTGGACATCCTAACGTGCGAGATAAAGTTTCTTATTGTTTAAGCCAGATTGAGTCAGGGTTCCTGTTACTTTCCTACAAAAGTATCCTAGTTTACATATAAACCCCCAAAGAAGGTCCAGAATTCTCACCAGAGCCTTTAAAATGTACCTTTTGTTGGTATCCAAAAATCAGAGAATATTAAATAAAAATTTAAAGGCACTGATGAATAAAAATTTAAAGGCGCTGACGAATAAAAAAGACCAGATAGGCTTCAGAGCAATTGTTTAAATAACATTTTATAGATTTTGGTAGGCTGGAAGGTCGTATATGCTACTTTTGTGCGAGAACATTTTATGCCTTTTCACAGAAGAGGAGGTGGGAAAATTCTGACCTGTTTGGAAGGGTATAGAAGTTAACCAGTGAGAGAATGGAATGGATGAAAGTGTTGAGGGCCCTTCTCATAGGAAAATTTTGACAGATTAAACAGGAAATTAAGACCACTGAAATACTTACAAAAGGTTAAGATGGTAAATTTTATGTCTATTTTGCCATGGTTAAAAATAATTTTTTTTTTTTTTTTTTTTGAGACGGAGTTTTGCTCTTGTTACCCAGGCTGGAGTGCAATGGCACAATCTCGGCTCACCGCAACCTCCGCCTCCTGGGTTCAGGCAATTCTCCTGCCTCAACCTCCTGAGTAGCTGGGATTACAGGCACACACCACCATGCCCAGCTAATTTTTTGTATTTTTAGTAGAGACGGGGTTTCACCATGTTGACCAGGATGGTCTCGATCTCTTGACCTTGTGATCCACCCACCTCGGCCTCCCAAAGTGCTGGGATTACAGGCGTGAGCCACCGCGCCCGGCAAAAATAAAAAATTTTTTTAAAGATAATTAAAGCTGCCAGCAGCTTCGAAATCTGAATTGGAACCTTGACCCTAGGTAGTAAAATTCTAACAGAAAACTCAAAGGGCTGTGAGGCAGTATGTCAAAGGTATGTGGGTTAATTTCGCCTTCCAGGAAATGAAGGAGTGAAGCTATTCATTTATTTTTAAAAGCAAGTGACTAGCATGCGGTGGACACTCTTCTAGAAGCTGACGCAGTAGCTATGTAACTAACAGCCAAACCCTCTGCCTCCAAAAAGCATTCTGTTTCAAAGCAGGGTTTGTGATACAACTTGGGCTCTTCAGAGACAGGAGCAACATGATTCTGAACAATCTGGGGCCTAGGCTGTGTGTCTTCCTGACCATGCAGCACTTTCTGAACATCCCCATATTTCCAAATACTTCCAACCCCACTGCGCTTTTACTCTGAAATAGCTGCTGCCCTCCTGAGTTCCTAGAATGATCACATGCATGCCTTCAAGTCTTAGCCATAAGGGCTGATACATTTTATGACTTGCTTCCTAACAATGCCAGGCATAATCAATGGCTGCTTCACACAGAGGCCATGAATTAGGCAAACTCCTCAGGTAATTACCTGCACCTGCCTTGAAATGCCAAGCCTTGCCTTCGAACCATCTCACAGCTGATTCAAGTCCTGGTTACATACCTATTGTTAACTTACATCACCCATGCTTTCTTGTCATACTGAGTTCAGCATATTACCAAGTCCTTGTTTGACTTAGTAGTATGACACAGAAAGAAAACCCAATTCTATAAGCTGAGCTCCAAGGCAAACATAATAAGGGTGTTTGTTTTTAAAAGTATTTCCAACCCTAGTCATGATCTTCTGAGACAACCTTCAAGTACTTTCCAGGCAATCTTCCTGACTATCCCAATGCAACCAGACACTTTGGTTCTACATCTTCACCCCTCTGTGGCCTTAGCAGATTGGATACCAAAGGCCCATTCGAGTGTGTGTCTAAAACAGGACTGATAATACACATTAGTTGTACAAAACAGAAGGAAAGCATGAGCCTTCTGACTGTAGAGAATGAACCATCTCTGCCGTCAGCATCTTGAGCCTCTTTAGCCTGAGCCTAGGCACCAGTCCTATCTGGGGTCAGAACACGTTATTCAATTAGCTCTGCATTTCCTCTCCACCTGCTCAGCATCCTGCAAGCACAATTAAGCCCTATAGTATCCACCGGGTACAGCGACGCGCTCAAGGGATGCCAGGGGGCAGTACAGCTAGCACCAAATTACAATTCTGCTGGGCACGACACACCTTCAGGACAGTCCCACCTACACAGGCCTCCCACTGAGAGGACAGTGTGTGGCTTCTTCAAACATCTCCTCAGGGGAACCTGTCTTGCCTACCGTGTGACTGGCTGACTCCCATGACAAAATTCACCCTGTCTGCAGCCAAAGGGCAAGAGAGATAGAGGCGCCAACTAGGGGTCTGTAAAAGAGGAAGCAGGGAGAGCAGATACATGATTGGTGTTGAGAAACGAAGTCCCATATTGCCTAACCACCGGCGGCATAAACACAGATGCAAACATCTCACATTTTATATGGAACAGGGACTTTAGGAGGGAGGGGAGTTTTAGTCAGTGCTCGAAACTGATGACTTCTGCCATCTGAGTTGTTACTAGGAGATCTGAGGAGTGGCAAGGGGGTGAAACTGGCCTATAAATGACAGCCAGCTTTGGGGAATTCCTGGTACCTCAACAGAGCCTGTCTAAACCCTTCGGGTAACTTATCATCCCTTTTTAGGACGCCCTTCAAATAAGCTGTCACTTTTCTCCCCAGCTCTGAACCTGGGGAAACGGTGTCCCCTCTATCCATGTCATTTGCCCAACAAGGCCTCAGAGCAACCTCTCTTCCACTTAGTATCCTGCTCTTCAACCAGGGTTCCTGAGCACCCAAGGTGTCCTTTAAGAAGCAGGAGAAGGGTGGGGGAAAGAGCGTGGGTTCGATCCGTGTGGCGCTGGGCAGATCGCCTGCCCGCCCCGGGGCGGTTTCCTCGTCTGCACAGCTCCCCGGCATGGTCCGCCTCTCCCCTTCCCCAGGACAACTCCCGGCAGGGCCGGGAGCGCTCACCGCCGAAACGCTTCCTCCAATAGGGTGCAGGAGGGGCCCGCCGTGGAATTGGGGCTGTGGCTGATGTAGAAGTTCTCCGGGGCGAGGCGCAGCAGGTTCGGGGTCATCTTCACCGAGAGCGGCAGGGGCCACAGCGCCGGCCCGGGCTGGACCAAGACGCCCGGGGTCCGAGCCGCCTGCGCCACCAGCGCCACCTGAGTAAGCAGCGCCAACACTGCCGCCAGCAGCGTCGCCAACAGCAGCGCCAGCAGCATGGGCAGCCGGAGCAGACCCAGCCCGCGCAGCTCCATGGCCGCTCGGCTGCTCTCCGCCCGGTCTGCCTAGCCGGATCCTCGGGACCCGACTTTCCGCCCGGGGGCCCGGGTCGGAGGAAGCGCGGCAGCTGGTGAGTCACCAAGTCAGGTGACGGCGCGCCCCGCCCCCGACTCCGCCTCCAGGCCCCGAGCGCGCCCTCACCCGGCCCGCCCTGCCCAGGCCGCCCCGAGAATTTGCTCCAGGGGTGCCCTCGGGTAGGAGCAGAGCCCAGACAGCAACCTCAAATACAGGATGGCCAAAGTAAGAAAAGGGCCTGGTGCTGGACGGGCGCAGTGGCTCACGCTTGTAATCCCCGCACTTTGGGAGGCAGAGGCTGGAGGATCACCTGAGATCAGGGGTTCGAGACAAACCTGGCCAACATGATGAAACTCGTCTCTACTAAAAATACAAAAATTACCTGCGTGTGGTGGCGTGTGCCTATAATCCTAGCTACTTGGGAGGCTGAGGCAGGAGAATCGCTTGAACGCAGGAGGCGGAGGTTGCAGTGAGCTGAGATTGCGCCATTGCACTCCATGCTTGGCGACAGAGCGAGATTCCGTCTCAAATACAAAAACAAATAAAAACAAAAACAAAACAAACAAACAAAAAAGAAAGAAAAAGAAAAGGGCCCGGTGCACAGGCTCGGGATGCTAGCCCGGTGCCGGGTTGCTGCTCACGCCTGCGCTCTCCTTTGGGACCCCGGCTTCGGTGAAGCTGGAGAAGCCGAGCTTGGGGAGCACCTTTCTCCACTCAGCCCAAACACCAGATAACGAAGATGAGAGCTGAGTTCATTTGCTCCTAAGTCTAGGCTTTTCTGTACCGGCATTTCAGCTGTAGTCGATATAGTCTTCCCATCAGAAATCCCTGGGGCAGAGCACGCCCAAGAGATCCTGAAAGAACCTGTTGGCCGGGGACAGATGAGAGGACTTCTGAAAAGGACGCTGTGGGGCAAGTTAATAGAAAAATAAGGACTTGTCAAAGAGCGTTAAAAACGTGACTGTTTCAAAATAGAATGAAAACGTGTTAAAGGTTTATTCAGCTAATTAATTAGAGCATTATTACATTAAGTCTGTTTCAGCGACAATAAAGCAATGTTACAGGAAGATTGCTAAATAGTTTAACAACTCGGTCATGTCCTATAGGGACACAGCACAGCCCTATGAGCCTGAGCAACAGCACCACCATCGCCAAAGAGAGAAAAGAAACTGTATCTATAGCACCCCTGTCACAAGCAAATATTTTAGTTGCTCTCAGGAATTCGTATCATGAATTTTATTTTAAATCTATTTTGTTTATATGGAAATAAAAGATCTAGATGCAAGCAGAACAATGTTGCTGGATCCAGTGTGGCAGGGACTAAAATAGGCTTTCTCTCTCTGTCCCCTTCTTCCCTCCCCTCTCCTGGTGTAGCTCTATCTTTCAACTCAGTTTTTCTGTGTGTTAGCTTCATTCTTGGGCAGGTTCTTCTCATTACGATACCCCAACAGCCACAGGGCAGCAAGGACAACTCCTCAACAAAGCATATGTTGTCATTCATCTGTGTCAGTCCTGATAAAAGATCCCAGCTGACAAGTTTGATTTCCGAAGCCCCTAAGGAAGAGCCAGTGAAGTCACATGAACAACACGGAATGGAGATGCCAAAGGCAGAAGAGGTGTTCTCCCTTTCCTTGTCTAGAAGGAGAAAACGCTAGGCAGACCAAAACCACAGACTCTACAATAAATATTCTGAAAATGAGGGTGGAAGAACTTTAAGGAAAGACTTCAAAAAAATGTAATGATTATTGGGACTCAGAAAATGAGACCCCAGGCTGACACCTGTAATCCCAGCCCTTTGGGAGGCCGAGGTGGGTGGATCACGAGGTCAGGAGTTTGACACTGCCTGGCCAACATGGTGAAACCCCATCTCTACTAAAGATACAAAAAATTAGCCGGGCATGGTGGCATGTGCCTGCAATCCCAGCTACTCAGGAGGTTGAAGCAGGAGAATTGCTTGAACCTGGGAGGCGGAGGTTGCAGTGAGCCGGGGTTATGCCGCTGCACTCCAGCCTGGGTAACAGAGCAAGACTCTGTCTCAAAAAAGGAGAAAAAAAAAAAAAAGAAGAAAAGAAAATGAGAACCCAAAGTGTGGCACTTTGGCGTGTTGAATACTTTGAACTACAGAAAAGAGGCTCAGAAGATCTTTCTGACCTTCTCCTGCCTTTCTTTCTCCTGCTCTCCTTTCTTCCCCAAAGCAAGCCATAGAAACTAGAATTCCTCTTTTCCAAAATGGGTCAGAGAAACTAGAGCACAGTGGGCATGCAGCTCATGCCTGTAATCCCAGTACGTTGGGAGGCCAAGGCAGGTGGATCACTTAAGGCCAGGAGTTAGAGACCAGCCTGGCCAACATGGCAAAACCTAATCTCTACTAAAAATACTAAAATTAGCTGAATGTGGTGCCACATGCTGGTAATCCCTGCTACTTGAGTGGCTGAAGCACAAGAATCGCTTGAACCCGGGAGGCAGAGTTTGCAGTGAGCTGAGATCGCACCACTGCACTCCAACCTGGGCGACAGCGCAAGACTGTGTCTCAGAAAGAAAGAAAAACTGGAGCCCGTTTGCCCCCAAAGCCAGTCATAAAATCTAGAAATATTACTCTTAATTTTCCCGTGCCTTTCTGTAGGAGCTGGCCACAAAGAGTTTCTCTGACCTACCTTATCTGATAGTGGCTTTCAAGACTTTTGTTCCAGAGGGACCCTGCTCCATATCCTGGAGGAAGGAATATCACAGAGAGGCCGAAAAGACTGAATAGACATGACTTGACCCATTTCTCCTCTCTATTACCATTAGGTTGATCATATCCTTTTTGTCCAGGCACGTTTCTGCCTGGCTGTCTGCTCTGCATCAAACCTAAACATCAAAATAGGCAGCTTTTCCTGGGTCTTTAAGTCTTCCTTTCCTAAGGCTTCCATGGTCGTGTAAAATTGATTAAATAAATCTGTAATGCTTTCCTTGTGCTAATCTGCTCTTTTGTTATATGAGTGTCAGCCATGACTCATGATGGATGAGGAAAGGTATCACATCTTTCCACCCCTACATGGTGCATGTTGAAAATTCTCCCATAGAAGAAAACCTCTGTGGCACACTATTCTCCCCTCTTCTTATAATTAAGACAAATATAATTTGCAGTATGTATCTTCACCCCGCTTTTTACTGTCAATGGAAGCCCAGCATAATGTTTCCAAGATTCAATCTCCAATTTATGTTATTGCAATTACTATATACTTAATGACAACTTCACATTGTGTCCTAGTTATCTATTGTGGTGTAACAAATTACTCCAAAATTTAAGAGCCTGAAACAACTACAGATAATAAATAATATGATAAATATTTCACCATCCTTGTGGGTCAGGAATTTAGGAGTCTTAGCTGGGTGATTCTGGATTAGATTAGCTCATGAAGCTGCACTTGTCTGAAGGTTTTTTTCTCTAGGCTTGGCTGGTGACAGAGGATCTACTGCTAAGTTAACTTACGTGGCTGCTGGCAACAGACCTCAGTTTCTTACTGGCTACTGGCTAAAAGCCTGAGTTACTTGCCATACCCACAATATAGCAGCTAGCTTCTCCCAACCAAATGAACTGAGAGAGCAAAGAGGAAGCCACAATGCCTTTATATAGCTTAATCTTGTAAGTGACATGCATCACTGCTACCACATTGTCTTCCTTAGAAGTCACTGAAGAGTTTAAGAGCAGATTTCAGATGCAAGGAAATTGAAGGCTAGAAGCCTTGGAAGAGAGAAATCATCAGTGGTAATGACTGTGAGCATTTAGGATTAGGGTGATGGAGGGTGGTTTCAGGAAGATTTGGAGTTATACTCACCAAGCCCTGAGATTCTGTGAAAGTATCACATCTGTTTTTTATTGCACCCCATTATTAACTCTGACTCATTATTTAAAAGGGTCCTATAACACGGGAATAATATTAACATACTCATGGTTGGACAATATTTTACTTTTTAGAAACGGGATCTCACTACGTTACTCAGGGTGGACTTGAACTTGGGCTCGACCGATCCTGTCTCAGCCTGCTGAATAGCTGGGACTACAGGCCTCCGCCACTACACCCGGTTTGGGTTATATTTTAAATCAGGATTTCTCAACCTCCGCACTAGTGACATTTTTAGCCAGACAATTTTTGGTTCTGGGTGGCAGTCCTGTGCATTATATGACGTTTAGCAGCGCCTGGCGTCTACTCACTAGTCATCAGTAGCACCACTCCCAACCTCAGCCTCAGTGGTAAAAGACATAAATGTCTCCAAATATTGCCAAATATCATCTTGTTGAGCACCAGTGGTCTAAGCAATAATCACTACAACTTACTCACCACCACCAAGGCGCCAGGCACCTTATTATCATCCTCTTACTTTATCCCCAAACAATTTCAGAGGTAGGTTTTATTGTCCCCATTTTAGAGGACTGTACTGAGGCTCCATGGCCCCAAAGAACTAAATGATTTGCTCAAGATACCACAGCTAATTAAAGGTAATGTACGGAATTAAAACAACATGGAACTGAAACTTAGTTTCCCCAGATGACTGAACTATGAAAACGTGGACTGCTATGGATTTACAGCAAATGTGTTACAACTGAATTCATCTGTATGGTATCTGGTTTCCCTGAGGACCTTTCTAAGCACACAACACCATTGCTTAAAATGCGTCACTGGATTTTTACTTTCTATAGGGTAAAATCAAACCTTTAGTTAAAGACCATCAACTTACTAGTCTAATCAGAATCTGAATCAAGTTTCTCCACCTGGGTGCCCCGTGTGCTAAATGCCCCTGAAATGGAATCCTAACTGTGTGCCTGCTGTCATTTTTTCCCTGCTTTTATTATTCCCACATTCAAGGGAAGGGGAATTAGCTTCCACCTTTTGAAGGGAGGAATATATATATATATATATATATATATATATATATGCACACACATATATATTTATATATATACGATCTTGGCTCACTGCAACCTCCATCTCCCAGGTTCAAGCAATTCTCCTGCCTCAGCCTCCTGAGTAGCTGGGATTACAGGCATGTGCCACCACACCCGGCTAATTTTGTAATTTTGGTAGAGATGGGGTTTCTTTATGTTGGTCAGGCTGGTCTTGAACTCCCAGCCTCAGGTGATCCACCCATCTTGGTATCCCAAACTGCTGGGATTTCAGGTATGAGCCACTGTGCCCGGCGGGAGGAATATGCACAAATTATTTCAATTTCTTCCATGCAAAACACATTCCTTTCCTCCTAGAAACCCCAAAAGTCTCATCCCTTTAGAACAGCAGCTTGAGATCCAGAATGTTAGCATATAAATTACACCCAGGTGTGGATGAGATTCCTTGGATATAGTTCCTTAAAGTTCTTCAAGTACAGTTCCTCAATCTGAAGACCTGCGAACTAAAGGCAAGTTCTCTGCCTCCCACTCCTCCCCCAAACAAAAATACAGTGGTGGGACGGGCACAGAATAACCACTGTAAACGTTCCTGTTCAAAAAGGGGAAAAGGAAAGGCAACAAGGGGTCTAGCAATTCCAAAATCCAGCCAGGCAAATGTTGGAGTTCCTTAATCTGGATTCAAAGACTGGAAAATGTTTCCCTATGGTTCTTGGCGTCACCTCATGGGCAGTTGTGGCTTTTGAGTCATCCTTCCTTTTTCATGAAAGATAGTATACCTTTCAGTTCAGGCTGGCAGTGTTTCTGCTGATATAAATCTGTTAAAGATCATGTTGATTCCCTGTGAATCTCACTGACGTTCATACCATTAGACAAAAGCCACATCCACATATCTCTTGAAGATACGCTCTATTGTTTGAGAGCATTTGTCAGCCATACTGTTAAAATATTTAGAGGACTTTTTGTCTGATTGAAAAGTACTCTAAGACACCACAATAATAGATCTTTCTGAGGTCTTAAGGGATTGTATAATTACAACTTGGGTTTCCTATTTAGACCATGTTTTCCTGAGGGTGCCTGGACTTCATTTCCGCCTGAAAGCCATATTTTCATTCTAGTGTTGTTGGCTATCTAAAGAGCCTGGACATTAAGAAAAAAAAAAATCAAATCTGGCTCCTTTATGTTCAACAGTACTCCTTATTTATTTTTTTGAGACGGTCTCACTCTGTCATCCGGGCTGCAGTACACGGGCAGGATCTCTGCTCACTGTAACCTCCACCTTCCGGGTTCAAGCGATTCTCCTGCCTCAGCCTCCTGAGTAGCTGGGATTACAGGTGTGGGCACCACTCCCAGCTAATTTTTGTACTTTCAGTAGAGACAGGGTTTCACCATGTTGGCTGGGCTTGTCTCAAACTGCTGACCTCACACTTGACCTGCCCACCTAGGCCTCCCAAAGTGCTGGGATTGCAGACATGAACCCCCACGGCCAATCAACAGTCCTCCCTTCAGCTTATCTTGCACCGCTCACGGGCTAGAAGTCACCCTGAACACTAGCTGGCAATCTGTTTAGTTAGATAACAAATTCGCTTAGGTGGACACATCTACTTTCCACATTACTGCTGGCTACTGTGTTGCTGATCTTTCTGCCATGGCATAACAAGGATCTATTTCTTCCAGTTTCCAATAATATTGTCATCACTCATTTAGAGTGAGTCTCTTCAAGTGTATACCTCTACTAAAAGTCTTTTCAAGGTACTTCATGCTTTCACTCACCCTGTCTTCAATGTCATTCCAGTTTCTGTCCACTGCCTAATTCCAAAATCACTCCCATATTTTAGGTGTTTGGTATGGCTGCACCCGACTTCCAAGTACCAGTTAATATATTCCAAGTATTATTTATCTACTGCTGTGTAACAAATTATCAAGGCTTCAGATATGTACAATTAAATGTTAGTAGGCAGTGCCAAATTTCCCTCCAAAGACGGTAACAGTGTGTGAGTATCCATTTCTCTACAGCCTCATCACATATTATCAATCTTTTTCAATTTTGTAAGTTGCTTTAATTTGCACTTCTTCAATTACTTGTGAAATTGAATAAATTAACCATTTTATAACTTCTGAGAACCTTTTTATGCTCTTTGGGTTGTTTTCTTTCCTCTAGTGATTTGTATGGGTGATTTTTAAATTGAATATCAATCTGTGCTGTATATTACAAATATTTTCTCCCTTTCTTTTAAACTTCTTTAATATCAAATTTGTTAATCTTCCTTTTTTGAGCTTTGGGATTTGTCCTGATTAGGATTTATGAACATTCAATGGTGATAAAAATGCCCTTTTCCCCCCAAGGCTTTTATAGTTTTGTTTTTGAATTGTATGCTTTACTCCAGCTGATGTTTATTTTTGTACATAGTTGAGGTAAGGCTCTAACTCTTTTTTTCCAAATGGATAGCCAATCATCAAAATGTTATATATTGAATAGGCTATTTTTTCTTCACTGATTTTAAAACATGTCGCATAGTTTATTCTAAATTTTCACAAAATTGTATAGTTCTGATGAGGCTCTTTATTCTGTTCTGTTGGTCTGCATATCTCTTTCTGGTCCCTTGCTGTGCTGTCAATGTTGCACTGTTTTTATTTATTTATTTATTTTTGAGATGGAGTTTCACTCTTGTTGCCCAGGCTGGAGCGCAATGATGTAATCTCGGCGCACTGCAAACTCTGCCTCCCAGGTTCAAGCAATTCTCCTGCCTCAGCCTCCCGAGGAGCTGGAATTATAGGCACCTGCCACCACATCCAGCTAATTTTTTTTGTATTTTTAGAAGAGATGGGGTTTCACCATGTTGGCCAGGCTAGTCTCGAACTCCTGATCTCAGATGATCCACCTGCCTCAGCCTCTCAAAGTGCTGGAATTACAGGTGTGAACCACCACACCCAACTGAACTGTTTTAATCATTATAATTTTGAGTTATGCTTTCATATCTTGAAGGGCATGCACACACATTGCTTTATTTCTAAAATTTCTTCCTATTTTAAAAGAGATTTTCTTCCACATACGGGGTGATATAATGGACTTTAGAGACTCAGAAGGGGGAGGGTGGGGGAGGAGCTAGGGCTAAAAAAAACTATACATTAGGTACATTGTATACTATTCAGGTGACAGGTGCACTAAAATCTCAGAATTCACAGCTATATAATTGATCCATTTAACAAAAAAACACTTGTACCCTAAAAGCTACTGGAATAAAGCATGAAAAATTAAAAAATTAAAATATGTAATTTGAGGTAGTTTCTTTGAAAATAATTCCATACAGAAGCAATGACAGTGGGGAGAGTGAGACAGAAAAGGATTAAGGTTAAATAAAGACCTGTTATGAAGGTGCACTGTTGAATTACTGCTGTTGGCTAAGAGAGCTGAACTTGGCAAGGACCTCTGAGAGGAGTACCAAAAAAAAAAACAGAAGAAGAAAATTAATGCAAACAATTTAATAGAATGCAATACATCAATCCTGCCCCAATAGAATCTGAGAGTAAAATTGATATTTAGTATATCTCCCCTCAAATATCTCAGAAGAGTCTGCGCTAAGTGAAATCTGCAGGCCCAAAGAGACAAGAGTTTGGGACTTAGTCATGCAAATGTGTAGCAGGCCACCCCTTTATGCTTGGGGGCAATTGTTTAAAGCTATTTTATTTCTTCTGTCTAGCTGCTTCATTCATTATCTTCATATTTCTGGAATTTGTGATACAAAGAACAATGTAGTCAGGCTCAGTGACTCATGCCTGTAATTCCAGGACTTTGAGAGGCTGAGGTGGGTGGATCACAAGGTCAGGAGATTGAGACCATCCTGGCCAACGTGGTGAAACTCCATCTCTACTAAAAATAAAAAAATTAGCTGAGTGTGGGTGGGGAGTGCCTGTAGTTCCAGCTACTCAGGAGAATCGCTTGAACCCGGGAGGTGGAGGTTGCAGTGAGCCGAGATTGCGCCACTCGCTCTGGGTGACAGAGCAAGATTCCATCTCAAAAACAAACAAACAAAACAAAGAACATGTATAGCCAATCAATAGCTTATGTTATTTTAATGTAAATTCTGGGTAAACAATTAGGAACTGCCCCTTCTTCCCCCCCACCCGCCCCCGCTTTTTTTGAGACAGAATCTCATCTGTCATGCAGGCTGGAGTGCAGTGGTGTGATCTCCCTTCACTGCAACCTCTGCCTCCCAGGTTCACGCAATTCCCCTGCCTCAGCCTCCCAAGTAGCTGGAATTACAGGTGTATGCCACCATGCCCAGCTAATTTTTGTATTTTTAGTAGGGTTGGCATTTTGCCGTGTTGGCCAGGCTGGTCTCGAACTCCTGGCTAAAGCCATCTGCCAACCTTGGCCTCCCAAAGTGCTGGGATTACAGGAGTGAGCCACTGCACCTAGCCCCTTCTTTCCCTTTAAAAATTCACATGTAGGCATGGTGGCTCATGCATAAGGCCCAGCACTTTGGACTGGGACTTCACTCCAGAGGATGAGGTGGGAAGATCAATTGGTTGAGGCCAGGAGTTTGAGTCAAGCCTGGGCAACATAGTGAGACAGTGTCTTTACAAAAAATAAAGTGCACTTGTAACTGTGGATAATTGGAGTGTATATTCAGGGCAATTTGAATCTATGATCTTGGGTTGCACTCCTCAAGCTTGGCCCAAATACATTATCTACTTGTATTAAAAATAATGACAATAATAATTTTTCCTTCCATATGAACTTGAAGACTTGATTGACAAGGTCCAAGACAAAAAACAAAAACTGCTTTGGCAGGAATTGCATTCACATTATAGATCAATTCAGAGAAAACTGACATCTTTGCCATATTGGGGCTTTCCACTTAGAAATACTTTCTTTTAATTTATAAAATTATGCTTGCCACCAAAGTCTTATACTCTACTTCACAAAGGTCTTTCACATTGCCTTTCAGGCATGCTTCATTCTTTTCGTTGCTGCTATAAATAAGATTCCCTCCCCACTCAATTTCCCCTCAGAGATTATACAGGAATGACATAGAGCTTTAGGTGCAGGCCTGGAAAGATCCTTCCACTCACTGCTTCTACCACCGGTCGCTCCTCCACCCAATCAGCTGCGGAAACACAGCTGACAAAGTCATCTTTGTAAAATGTAAAGTCAGTCTTAACACTTCCTTGCTTAAAACATTTCAATGGCTTGTTCCCCATTGTCCCTAGAATAAAATACAGGATCTTTAATACGGCCTGCACCGTGTGGCAGAATCTTGCATCTGCCCACCTCTCTGCCCACATCACTTCCACCCTCAATCGTGTGCTCCGGGGCAGTGATCATCATATATTTGAATCCACCAAGCTTTCTCCTCCCTCACAGCCTGGCCTCGTGTAATAGCAAAACGAGGAGGAGAAAGGACTCGCAGAGCCTCTTGTTGCTCTGTGCTGAGCACTTTTTCATATATTAACGGACACAGACTCTCTCTTGACCAAATTTTAGTCACACTCTGGACCCTGACTAAGCCTCTTCTGCACTAGACTTCAACTTTGGCCCCCATCCTTCCTAGGCCTGCATAGCCCAGTTCTAGCAAGAATTCAGATCAGTCAGCTTAGTAAGAATTTCCCACCCTTGATATTTAACTGCTCTCGATATCTTAATTAAACTCCTCATTCCCTGTCCTTGATATCTGATCACGCTGGACTGCCTTCAGCAAGAAACCTCTTACCCTTGATGTCTCCTTTTAATACGTTTCCATCCACTGACGCCCTCACTCTGCTTGTTGCTTATAAATCTCCGAATGTCTTTGCAATATTCAGAATTCAGCCTGATCTGACGCCCCTATTACAATAGTCTTGACGCTTACTGGAATAGTCCTGAATAAAGTCCTCCTTTTCATTTTAACAAGTGTCCAAATAATTTTTTCTGTGACATAACTTATTTAGATATTATTCTGACAATATCTGTGGATCAGTTAGCTATGGGACATGAGGGAAAGAGGAATTTAGGAAACGTATCAGACTTCTAGATCAGACTTATAGGTAGATAATTTATCAATTATTCAATGCTTAGTTACAGAGAACTGAGAACATAAAATTTAGAAGCTTTTGGAACCTCCAGAAATGCTTTTTTTTTTTTTTTTTTGAGACGGAGTTTCGCTCTTGTTACCCAGGCTGGAGTGCAATGGCGCGATCTCGGCTCACCGCAACCTCCGCCTCCTGGGTTCAGGCAATTCTCCTGCCTCAGCCTTCTGAGTAGCTGGGATTACAGGCACGCGCCACCATGCCCAGCTAATTTTTTGTATTTTTAGTAGAGACGGGGTTTCAATATGTTGACCAGGATGGTCTCGATCTCTTGACCTCATGATCCACCTGCCTCGGCCTCCCACAGTGCTGGGATTACAGGCTTGAGCCACCGCGCCCGGCCCCAGAAATGCTTTAAGCCTTGACAGAGATGTGGCTGTGATCTGCATCACATATGCTTACAGCTTCTGTTCCAGGTTACAGATCAGCTTGCTTTTTTATTTTCCTCATTCTGTGCCATGACTAGAGATAAACAAATGGCATCTGGTATAGAAATCTCCTTTTCCTTAGTTGATGATGCTTGGACTCTTGTTACAGATTTAAGTTCCCCTTTGTTCTAGTTGTTTAGATCAAATGACAAACAACCAATGCTTATTACACCCTCTGTTAAAAAATGTTAAATGTACCCGTCTCAAAATGAAACATGACCTACAGCCAATTAAATTGCCATAAGAATGTGCCAAGCTTGTATGAATAATAATGTTGTAATCCTGCTAAAAATTCCCCTGTTCCCGCCTATACAAATGAAAGCTTTACTTCCCTGCTTTGGAATGCCAACTCCATTCCTTTGGAGTTGGTGTTTCTGGGTTGTTCATCCTCACACTTTGAATAAAACTAAAATTCTGACCCTTTTGATTATTTTAGGTGGACAAAACAGAATCCACGCCAGCTAGTTTTAGGAGGAATTAACTAACTATGGAGTATCAAGTGGCTCACAGAATCCTTGTGAGAGCTGAAGAGCTTGACTCTTGCCTGAAATTTCTTGAGCAACTGCTCTTGTCATGACCAGGAAGCTGCATGCTGTGTGGAGAAGCCTCTGCTACAGCTGCTAACTCTAGAATTATACCATTTCAGCTCCAGTTGACACAGCAAAGGGATACCTCATCCTCAGTCTCAGTCTCCACCTAACTCACATCTGAATTCAAGGCTCATGCAATCACATCTAATGAACAGAAACGAAAGAACATGGAACCCCAGCAGCAAGGGAGTCTGGGAAGTGTAGTTGCCAGCCTCTGTTCTACAGGAGGACACACTGGGAGGAGGGGAGATGGATGGATGCCCAGTGAGCCAATTCAGCATCCCGTGGAAAGTGATACAATTTATTGAGGTGGGTGGACAGCCTAGCACCTGGGCAGACAAGCGAGCAAAGCTGCCTAACTCCTGAAGAAGTGGGAACATTTCGTGGAGGGAGGGAGCTCCTGATATTAGATGATCACATTTCTCTACCCTCATGACATATCCATCAGCAACCCTGAAATACCTGTGAATTCTGTCACTGCAATTATGAAAACTGAGGTTGAGTGCCATTTGTCAAGGAGGGCTTAACTGGCCTGTCCAAAAGGGCACAGGAGGGCTTGGAGTTAAATCTGCTCTGGCAGGTGGCAAGAATTTCTCCCTGCTTTGCTAAAATTAGCCATAGAAACAACTTTCTCTTCCTTATCTATTAAACAGTGCCCTCTGGTGGGAATCCACACGCTGTCTTAATCTCCAGTTCTCCACCTTTTCTGTTAATGAATACTATTTATATAATTTGAGTATTCATTTGCTCTGTTAATGCAGATGAAATACCAAATGCTAAGAAAAAAAAAATCTGAATCTGTCTGGAAACACTTTGGTGACCAAAGGCTGCTCTGATGCCACAAGATGTGAAGACCCAGAAGAAGTGAAACTTCTAAGGTTTCTAAATCCAAAATCTCCAAATTGGGGGCAAAGTTCCTATTGGCAACTGCATGTCTACTACCCCTCTTCAAAATATTCCTTCTGGCCGGGCGCGGTGGCTCATGCCTGTAATCCCAGCACTTTGAGAAGCCGAGGTGGGCAGACCGTGAGGTCAGGAGTTTGAGACCAACCTAGCCAACGTGGTGAAAGTCCGTCTCTACTAAAAATACAAAAATTAACTGGGCATGGTGACATATGCCTGTAATCCCAGCTACTTGGGAGGCTGAGGCAGGAGAATCACTTGAAACTGGGAGGTGGAGGCTGCAGTGAGCTGAGATTGCACCACTGCACTCCAGCCTGGGCAACAAGAGCAAAACTCCATTTCAAAAAAAAAAAAAAAAAATTCCTTCTTTACCTTCCTTCCACCCTCCACTATTTGTCTTGTATATAAGATGACAGAGGAAGCTGAACTGGGATGGGACTGGTAAATGTAATGAACAAGGGACTGAATTTGACGTGTGTATATGAATAAGAAGGTGTGACAGGACATCTCTCAGGGGGGCAGAAATGGCACTAGCTACCCAGTGCAGGGTTTGCAAAGAGGGCATTGCTGTCAGATGGCATGTAAGCCTGCCCTCTCTTCCCTTCTAAAGAGGTCTAGAGAGAGGTGGGGTGTTTGTCTTCTCGAGAGAGAAAAATTCTTGGGGGCTAGGGATTGGCATTTGGTTCTGCTCTCTGTCAGAGGCATTCAATGTGGTCTGTAGTTTCAGAGATTGTGAGCTTGCCTCTGGGGCATGGAGTGAGGGCTCACTTCACATCAGGACTTATAGGCAAGCAGCTGGCACCGGTGGAAGTGCTTGGGCAACTTTGGCACGAAGAGCTGTGTGGTATGCAAAGGACCAGAAAGCTCAGGTGGAAGCCTCCAGAAGCAAGTGAAAATATAACTGCTTCTTTTTTGTTGAAGATGTGCTGGTTAGCTGAGGGGGCAGTGGGCTTCCCTGGAAAGCTGCCCTATCTGAGCAAGGAGAATATTCCCTGAAGGGCTCGCAGCGTCTACTACAGGCAGGGAGATGGATGAGGGGAATGCGGTGACCACTTTGACAGTTCACCATGCCACGATGCTAGAGAGAGGTCAGGGTGGGGGATGTTGCCTGAGAGCAAGCATCACATATACTGGGACAGCAGAAGCCTGGATCAGACGGCAAGCTCTGCAGGAACAAACCATGCAGACCTCATCAGCCCAAATCCCAGTGTAAGGCACAGAAGCAGGAATAACCAACAGCAAAGGAGTGGTCGCCGCCTATTTTCACCAAGGTGCTGTTCTCTATGTAAGGAGAATCCTAGCATTCACCAAGGAGTCCTCCCATTGCAGACAGAATCAGACATCCAGGAAGCGTCTCAGATATCATGGGACCCAGGATTTTAAACCTCATTGTGCATCAGGCTCACCTTGAGAGCTTTGAAAAAATACCAGTGCTTGCATTCTGGCCCAGATCCATTAAAAAAGAATCAGCAAGTATATGATAAAATTTATTTTTACAGTTTTATTGAGTATGATTGACATACAAAAAATTGCGTATATTTAAAATGTATAGTTTGGTAAGTTTGAAATATACAGCAGTGGAATCATTGCCACAAGCAGATGTTGGACATACCCATCACCCCCACGGTTTCTTCGGGCCCTTTTGCCATCTCTCCCTTTCATCCTTCTCTCCCCTCCCTGCCCCCAGCCCTACTCCCATATAACCTTCTATCCAGACAACTACCAATCTGCTTTCTGTCACTGCAGGTTATTTTGCATTTTCTGGAATTTTATACAAATGGATCACATGGCATTCTTTTTTGGGTCTGGTTTCTTTTACTCAGCATAATTATTTTGAGATTCATCCAGGTTGTAGTGTATCTATAGTTTGTTTATTCCTGTTATTGCTGAGTAGTATTCCGTGTATGGAATTTGTTTATCCATTTACCAGTTGATGGACATTTGTGTTGTTCCCAGTACTCCAGGGTTCAGCAGAGGTAAGGTCTGATGAAGAGATAAGATTAATGAGGAGACATTATTTTTATGGGTCTTGGAACACTTCATTGGTAGTACTCTTGTGGCATTGTTGTCCCTTACTGTAGTTGTTTTTTGTTACCATCAGTGTTTCTGTGGACCACCCTTTCCCTTGAGAACAGCAATAATATTGATGCAGGACTTTTCTTGGTCACTTTGCTGGCTGGAGACTTCCTGCTCAGCCTTGCTCAGGCCTGGGATCACCATAGGAGACACTCTGCCTACTTGGCCTGCTGGGCTGCACCCAGCCTGCACTCCAGGGCAGACCCTGCAGCCACTGCAACTGCATGCTTGGCCCCTGGTGGGAGGGGTGTGTAAGTGAGCAAGTGCAGGGTCTGGCTGATTGTTCCAGGCAGCAGCACAGGAGCAGGCTCTGTGCGGGACTTGTGGCTGGACCGGGCATGTTGCAAGCCACTCCCACAGTGGACCCAGCATCTAGACAAGAGGAATGCAGTGGTGCCCAGGCAGGTGTGTCCCTGACCCCAAAGTCCCAGACGGGGTGTTACAGCATGCTAACTAGCTCTTTTAGTCCTGCCATCCACAGCCTGACTGATGGCGGCATGTTAACAGTTCTGTTAGCATCTTTCCCCACCCCGGCCGGTGGCTCCGGGGTTGGCTTGGCCCCGCCGCTGCTTCCTGTTGCATGGGGCAGCTTCCCTTCACCGGCAGAGGGCAGAGGGCCACAATATTACAACCTACTGTGTACTTGCATTTGGTGGGTCCCAAATACTTGTCCCACCTCCAAGAAGAATAAAGTTGGGCTGACAACTGAAGGGTGAGGAGGGTAGAGAATAACAAAACAGCTCTCAGTAGAGAGGGGCATGAGGGTGGTCCTCCACCTGAAGTTGATGGTTTCCTTCTCAGTGTGGCTGGGTCCAGGGCTTTTATGAACTCAGAATGGGGAGTGTGTACTGACTGGTTTGTGAGTAGGCAAAAAAAAGCAGCAAAAA
>NW_016107365.1:4329545-4336147 GCF_001604975.1 Cebus imitator | reverse complement strand
AAAAAAAAAAGTACCACTTACAGGTGGGCATGACACAGTGTAAAAAAAAAAAATTAGGGAAAGGTAGGTACGTGTAAAACAGGTGAAAGATGGGGATCAATCAGAGGAATGTGCACCAAATGGGAACAGGGGTTCTTAATTAGTTGGTAGATTCACCCAAGGCTAGAAGCTTGGCTTTCAGGTTTCAAACCGTCTTTGGTTTGAAGGTCAGGTTTCACTGGGGACCTGCCCCTGTTTGCCTAGGATTGGTCTGCCTCCTGCAGCTATCAGTGTGTCTTCCTCAGTTTTACATTCCTTATGGTGTTGCACATGGCACGCTCTTGTTAACCTGGGGCTCCTGGCCTGTCTCTGCATCGCTCACTACCTTCCAGTTCTTTTTCACTCCAGCCTCTTACTTATTTCCCCCACTGTTCAGCCACATTGAGATATGTACTTTTCATCATCTTATGAGGCCCTGAACTTCCCCTTTGGCCTGTTTATGTCAAGGCCACACTGCCTTCCCTGGAAATCCTCCCTCTCTCCTCTGCCAGCCACTTGGCACCCTGCATCCCCACTGCTTATCAACATTCTACAGTCAGCATGGTGCTGGCTTAAGAAGAGGCAAACAGATCGATGATGTAGGATTGATAGCCTGATATAGACCCTGTTCAATGTAAGAATTTAATTTATGCTGGAGGAGACATCACAGATCAGGGAGAAAGAGAAGGATTTTCAATAAATAGCATAGGAAGAATTGATGAGTTCCTCAGGGAAAAATCAATTTAGATAATTATCTCAGTCCTCCCAAAATTAATTCCAGATTTATTGATGAGGTAAGTTATTTAAAACCTAGAAGAATTGAAAGTGCATATTTATTAAATCTTTGGTAGAAGGAGGACTATCTCCCTTTTAGCTTAGATTTGAATAATGCTTATAACAGAAAAAAATCAGTAGTTAAAACAATTTAATCTTACATGTCAAAAAAGTAACCCAAATTTAAAGGTACTCTTTGAACTTCAAAAAATACCGTGGCAGACCAGGTGTGGTGGCTCACGACTGTAATTCCAGCACTTTGGGAGGGAGAAGCAGGTGGATCACCTGAGGTCAGGAGTTTGAGACCAGCCTGATCAACATGGAGAAACCCCATCTGCACTAAAAATACAAAATTAGCCGGGCGTGGTGGCACATGCCTGTGATCTCAGCTACTCAGGACAGGGAGGCAGGAGAATCGCTTGAACCCAAGAGGCAGAGGTTACAGTGAGCCAAGATCGTGCCATTGCACTCCAGCCTGGGCAACAAGAGCAAAACTCCATCTCACAAAAATACATAAGTAAATAAATAACATACTGTGGCAAACATAGCTAGTAATGGCATAGTATATTTATTATATAAAGTGCTCAAACCAATACACATTCTGTAGAAAAATGAACAGAGGACTTGCATCCAAATAAGGGAATGCAATTGTTTAATGAACATAGAAATGAATGCTTAGTCTTGGTTTCTGTACTTGAATATACATACAGTTTAACAAAGAAGGAGATACAATCCTTCATAGACTAAATTACTCAAGATCAGAGACGATCAGAACACTTAATGAATTACACTATAGTTACCCATTCTTGATCATGACTTGTGTTTATTTGTATCTTGATGGGTCCTCTGCTTATAGCAGGAGGTCCCTGGGGGCTAATAAAAGCCACTATTTTTAAAGCCCTGCTATATACCAGATTCTTTACACACAGTGTCTCAAACCCTGATAGCAACCCTGCATGGTACATAAGACTGGTCCTTGTTCAACACATGAGGAGCATGAGGTGAGAGAGGCACTACCAGGAAGTTTGAGAGCCAGGATTTGAACTCCACTTGGCCTAACTACACATCCTATTCTCTTGCCATGGGGGCCAGGCCACTTCTCTGAAATTCTCTTACATAGCAAAGAAAATGTTAGCTTCTGCTGTTGCAGCCTGAATCTGCACTGCCCTTCCCTCCTCGACCTCCAGTCCTGAAGATATATGAACATGTTATAAGAAAACAGAATGAAGACTGAGAAAAGCAGAATTCGAAATCAAAGAACAAAGAGTGCTGAGAAACACACACACACACACACACACACACAAAACTAGCTGCTGGAAGAGGCATATGACTGCAACTCTCCTGAAGCTCCCCCCCAGGTAAATGTTTCTTGTCCCCATCAGGTAATACAGCCTCCAAATGGATCACAATTAAGGCATTTATGGCTGGATATTGAAGAGCCAGGCTCTATCACTTTGTGGAGCAGCAGGAGAGGTTGTCTGTCCCCTGAGAGCCCTTTACCTCTTCCCAGTCCTACTCCTTGGGGATGGTGGATGTTATATAACCTATGTAGTCATTTATGTTAATATGATTTATTATAGATAGTGTGACAGGGGTGGTGGCGGCTAGCATTTGAGGACCCCTTAATCAGGAATCCACATTTAGGGATGATTAGTGACTCTGGAGTGCCCTAATCAAGAAGATGCACTCCAGAAGTATGGATTTGAATACCATTTTTGAAATCTAACAACGCAGGGTTAGGGAATGATTGGATCAGTTAGTGAAATGCAAGTTGAAATCTGTGGCTGACTGCAAAGACTATGGCAGCCCTGCAGCCCTCACACGAGCAAGCCCAGCAAGCCCAGCCCCGCCTTTGGAGCAGCACTTGACCTCCGGACATTCACTTGACCCTGTCTTCTCCCACTTCCCTGTGGACTCTGTCTCCTGACTGAACTTGAAAACTGACTAATTCTGTGGTTAGAATATTTTGTTCCTCCTTGGAGTGAACCTCTCAGGCAAATAATTGTTGTAATGCCTGAAGAGAGTTGAGGCTGTTTCCAAACTCCCAAGAATGGGCTGTATGATAATTTTTAAGTTAATACTGGCTTGTTAATAAACATTGGCAGAATTTGGAGTCAGATTCCCTTTCACTGCAATATACACAACCTGGTAGCAAGGTTCTCAGGAGAGGATTTATGGACCCCACTGTCTCTAATGCCAGAGGCTACCAGCATTTATAAAAATAACAATAAATATAATATTTATAACAAAAATATCAGCATCTACAAAAATAGAATAAATTCCCCCAACACTTGCTGCTAGATACATTGGCTTAGATGAGTTTTCAGGGTGGCCTTTTAGCCCAAGAACACATCTCAATCATGTCCTGAGAGCTTTTTCCTATATATATGTGTGTGAAGCAAAGACAAAGATGCTAACTTCAGGTGAGTGAAGCTAAACAAGATTCTGCTTCCCCTTCTAGTCCCTATTTCTGTCCTGAGCAGGTTGATTGACAGACAGAATTGACCATGGTGAGGTGCCTTCTAATTGGCAGCAATGACTGTAGTTGCCAGGGTAAGCTCCTCTAATGCCCCAAGGCTGCTGCTCTGCAGTGCAGGCAGGGCCCCTTAGGATTGTGATTTTGGGGGCAGCAGGGAATAGGGGAGCTGGGGCGGTGGCGGGGGAGGCGGGAAGCGGCACCTGCTCCTGCTGAACCCGACCCCGCTGTCTTTATGAGGACAAGACTTCCAACTGGTCCAAGTGAGAATTTTGCCAGCTTGTAGACACGGAGAACCAGGCCTCCAATCACAGCCAACCTGGGCCATTTTCAATGTCACTGCCAACTTGACCTACTATTATGAAAATTGCTCCAATTACAGGCATACACATTTGCATGTGAAATGACAACTAAGTGCCTGCCTAAGAGGCAATTTTTGTAAGTGAAGCCTGGGGTTACTAAAATAGGGTGTTTTATTCTTTGTTGGGATTATTTGTGACCCAACGAGATGACAGCCTTCCTCAAGCATTGCCTTGTGGCCTGTCATGAATTACTTGTCCCTCAAATGCTTTCTATGGTTTGCAATGGAGCCCCTTGAAATAACTGGACCTCAATCATCAGTTTCAACAATTCTCCTGTCTCCAAGTAATAAAAAATCTGGAAAATTGGGCTAAATGGATAAAACAGTTCTCTGTAATAAGTATCTGGCATCCGTACAACTCTGTATAATGCATTTTCTTAATGACCAGATGTGGTACTTCTGTGTTATAAAGAACAGAGGCATGTTTAGTCATGCTTTTTATTGCATTTAAAATGCAAGGTATATTTTCATAGGTCCCCAGAGAAATGCTCTTCCATTGACTGAGAATTGTTGATGTGTTGGTTTATAAACTTGAAAAGTAAGCGAACCACTCAGAAAATTGCAGATATGATTTAAACAGTCATTAAACCGGACACTCAGAGGGAACTGGCTTAAAAAAAAGAATTCAATATATAAATTTTCCCTTCTCTCCCAGTGAATTTGTTCCACAGAGTCTTTGATCTTGCAGTTGTTTATGTTCTTATCTGTCTTCTGTAATATTTATAGCTTTATGAAGATATGATTTCATCAAACTTGCTATTCACTTCTTCCCAGTTTCTCATTAAGAAAGCTTAGCTGGTAACCCACCTGTGTAGTCTCCATTTTTATAGTCCTTTGTAGGTGTCCAACAAGATGTTTTTAACATGTGTGTGCAGGAAAGCAGGGGAATGGGAGATGCCTAGAACACCGTCCATGGGGTTACTATTGCACAACTCTCCTCCTACACACATGCACACAGAAAAGTGTGTGTGGGCATGAGCACGTGTATGTATATCAATAGATATTTTTAGAAAGTTAGGAAAACATAGAAAAGTACAAAAAAGAGGTCTGGTGCGGTGGCTCATGCCTGTAATCCCAGCACTTTGGGAGGCCAAGGCGGATGGATCACAAGGTCAGGAGATTGAGCCCATCCTGGCTAACATGGTGAAACCCCATCTCTACTAAAAATACAGAAAATTAGCAGGGTGTGGTGGCACGTGCCTGTAGTCCCAGCTATTTGGGACACGGAGGCAGGAGAATTGCTTAAACCTGGGAGGCAGAGGTTGCAGTGAGCCAAGATCGCACCACTGCACTCCAGCCTGGGTGACAGAGTGAAACTCCTTCTCAACAACAACGACAAAAAAAGAAAATTAAAAAATTCCTATGGAATTCTATTCAGTTATAACCCCTGTTTACATACGTACTTTTCATTTTATAGAATTTCAGTCATGCTTCCTATATTGTTTTGTCACTTGCTTTTATCACTTCAAATACCAGAAACCTTTTTCCTTTTATAAAATACTCCCTTAAGGTGTGAGCCTGGATGGATTAATTTTTATTGAACCACTTTCTTATATGGGGACATTTTAAATTTTCAGAAATTTTCACCACCACAGTCTGTGATAAATATCTTTATGTGAAAATCTTTTTGTAGTCCTCTGATTTGTTCTTAAAAGTAGAATTACCGGATCAAAGGGCATGAGCTCTTATTTTTGAGTCTATTTCAGTATGAACTGTCCCAAATGTGCCTCTCCAAGAGCGTAATGGTATTTGTCATGCCCTCCCACAAGAGAGTGTGGGCCCCGTTTTCCTGAGTGCTAGGTCCTCTCATTTGGAACAGTTCCATAGTAAAGATGGTCATCCTTCCTGCCCTATTAACTGCCATTGTGTCCTTAGCTTGATACTTGCCTTTTAGCTTAGATGATGAGCTGGAAAATTTTGTTTTGCTAGATTTTTTTCCCTCTCTCCCTCCTTCTGACCGTCATTAGAAGTCTTAAACTTCTCTTCTGTAACCCTTTCCTGTATGGAGTCCTCTTCAGCTTTTAAGCTTTAGCAGCTTAAAATCAGATTATTGATTTCTGCTTTTCTTAAATTTGTTTTTCTTTTCTAGTTCATTTTTATATTTAACATAAATCTAAAATCTATCCAGAACTGATTTTGGCATACTACATGAAGTGGGAGAATGTAATTTATTCTTTTTTAAATGGTTAACAGCACCATTTATTCAGTATTCTCTCTTTCTCTCTCTCTCTTATTTTTTTAGAGATAGAATCTTGCTCTATTGCCCAGGCTGGAGTGCAGTGGCACAATCATAGCTACTGCAACTTTGATCTTCTGGGCCCAAGTGAACCTCTCACCTCAGCCTACTGAGTAGCTGGGACTACAGGGGTGCACCACCACACCTGGCTAGTTTTAAAATTGTTTTGTAGAGATAGGATTGCACTATGTTGCCCAGGCTAGTCTTGAAATCCTGGGCTCAAGCAATCCTCCTGCCTCAGCCTCCCAAGACTTTGGGATTGCAGGCTTGAGCCCCCACGCCCAGGCCCAATGTTCCATTTTTAAGCAATCCATCTTTTAAACATTAAAAGTGTAGGTTGTATTATTTCTCTTTCTGAGTCTTTCTTAAATGTGTCTGCTTTTGTGGATAATTCACTGATTTTTCCCCCCTTGGGCTATATGTAATGGACAAGATTGATCTATTTTTGCTGTTTGCAAATCACAGTTCTGCCTAACTTTGAAACCCTTGACTCCCAATAGTTCTGTTTAGAAACTAACTCTTCAGTTATGCTCCTAGCTTGCCCATTATATTTTGAAATGGTATGAATCTCTATTATGTAAGCATCTAAAGTCTTAATCCTAAGAGCAGTCAGGCAGCATGTGATTAGAAAGAGGTCATCTTTGGCCGGGTGCGGTGGCTCATGTCTGTAATCCCAGCACTTTGGGAGGCTGAGGCGGGTGGATCACCTGAGGTCAGGAGTTTGAGACCAGCTGACC
>NW_016107365.1:4314003-4329510 GCF_001604975.1 Cebus imitator | reverse complement strand
TAAAAATATAAAAATTAGCCGGGCGTGGTGGCAGGTGCCTGTAATCCCAGCTACTCAGGAGGCTAAGGCAGGAGAATCACTTGAGCTTGTGAGGCAGAGGTTGCAGAGGTTGCTGGAGATTGCAGCATTGCACTCCAGCCTGGGCAACAAGAGAGAAACTCCACCCCTGCCAAAAAAAAAAAGAAAATGGAAGAGGTCATCTTTGTAGTTAGACACTGACTCTAGTTCTGTACCAGGTGCCCATGTGGGTTCTTGGGTCTTCATTTACTCAGTTCTAAACTGGCAGAGAAGCTATGACTTGAAGTATGTACTTTAAAAAGTACTTATGTTGTTAAATCTTGCAGATAGGTTTGAAGAACTAAAAAATCCACATGATGGTGGTGGGAGGGGAAATTACTTAGGTCAGTTTCAAAAGCCTGAGTTGGATTCTTCACTTAGCCAGTTTAGCAATTGTTTTCTAAATGGCAAAACAATTTTTAAAGTAAATTGTTTATTTAAAGTAAATTGTTTAAATTGTTTACTAGATGGTAAAAAAATTTTTTTATTGGTAAAAAAATTATTTAAAAAGCCTTTAGTAAAAAATTGTTAACTAAATGGGGAAATGGTTTAAATTCCACCAGATTTTGTTTCCTCGGCAGTAAAATGAGGTTTGTTTCCATGCTAAGACCACATCCTTTTCAAAACACGAAATTATAGCTGGTTAATACATTTCTGGAAAGGTAGTCAAATTCAGTGATAAAGCTATGCACGTTAATATAATAATCAAATGTGATTTTTACCTATAAATAAGCAAATATTTCTTAAGACGCCTACTCCATACTGGTGAGGATGTGGTCAAAGGCATAATTTGGCAATGTAGATTGGTACAGTCATTCTGGGAAGCACTTTTGCAAACAGCACCTTAAAACATCTGTTCCTTTTGGACCAGTAGCTCCATCTCCAGTAATTTATTCTAAAAAAGTAACCTTAGATATAGAAAAAGAGTTATACATAAAGATGTTGATCAGAGACTGATTGGTAGGAGGCAAACCTCAACAATAGGGAGAATGATTAGCTTGTTACATTTTAAAGTAGCATACTTCATTTACATTTTTGCTTAAATGACACTGACGGTAACTCAAAACAAAATGGGCAAAGAAGCATTTCAATTATTAGAAATAATTATGGAAATTATACTGTGCAATCATGAAAAGTGACAGTAAGAGTTGCTTAATATTCTGAGAAAATATTCATGTTATAATGTTAGGTGAAAAAAAGTCTGAAAATAAAATTGTCTAATCAGCATCATCATGTCTGCGCACAGCACAAAGACTGAAAAAAAAAGCTTAAAATCAAGGTGTTTTTCTTTGGGATATGGAGGGTTTCTTCTTCTCTTTCTACTTTTCTACAGTGAACAAATGAATTTTATGCTCAGCTAAAAATAAGCCTATTTTTAAAATGAATGTTTGTTTTTTGAACAAAAACTTGATTCTGGAAAGAGTATCTATTCCTCTCGTAATCGTAGGGTTGTCATAAAGATCAAATAAGGTTGTTGTGAGGACAAACAGGTTGTTTTGTGAACCAGGAAGCACTTGCCATCGTGGCTGCGTGTGGCCAGGCTGCTCACTCAAGGCTGCTGCTTAATTCAGATCTTGGAATAAATGTACTAGGAAAGCTCATTTTATGAAGAAACCCATGTAGTCTGGAAAATGAACTATCCATTTACAACGTGAATGATCTTTCAATTTGTTTTGTAGGTTTCAATTTTTATGTATTAGACTTCCTCTAAGTAGAACTCAGTTTCAAATGTAAGTCATGCAGGCCAGACATTCTGGCTTGCACCCTTAATTCTAGCACTTTGGGAGGCTGAGGTGGGAGGATTCCTTGAGGCCAGGAGCTTTAGACCAGTCTAGGCAATATTAGCAAGATGAGAGACAGAGAGAGAGAGAGACAGAATGAATTCATGGCTTCTTTATAACACCACGGTCTTCAATCAAAAGGTCCTAAAACAATAGAAAATATTATTTTTAAAAAAATATGAGTCATGCTATTCAGGACTAAAAGAGTAAAGATTTCTGAAGATAGAGGGAAACATGGGTCCCTAGCTGGCTTGCCTGCTCCTTTTCCTGATTTTCCTTTCCATTCCTGTTGACTTCATCCCATTCTCATTCTCAGTCAGAGGATAACTCTTGAGTTCATGGACTCTGGATTTCAATTTATATTCAGCTTCTGGAAGACTATGGGAAATCTAATGAATGCTTATTACAGAAGCAACTGGCCTCTGTTATAGCTCTGGGCTTGTCATCCAAAGGGCCAGAAGAACCATTTCTTAGTGGCCCCTGGCACCCACAGACACTGTGGCTCCAACTGGTGCTGTTGGAGCAGTTCTGGAATGAGGGGTAAAGGTCTCTCTTTCTCTTTCTGTCTCTCTCTCTCTCTCTCTCTCATTCTCCCTCTCACGCTGTCTCTCACTGACACATGGATCTCTTGCTGCCACGTTCTCTCTACCAGTGGATGCTGGCTATTCCCAGTGCCTTTTCCCCATATTCTTGCTTTCTCAAGTTGATCTTTTTCTTCCTGTCAATACCTTATCTTTCTTACTTGTCAGTAATTGCTTCTCTGGCCTTCTCAAACTGCAATTGTGAAGATCCTCAGGGATCAGAGGCCTCTGATGAGATCCATGAGCACTAGAATGTTTTTTATGAGTTTTTTTCGGTGATAATCCAAAATGTGATTTTACCAGTCATAAAGGTAACATTTTCTTAGAATATGAGTTTTGTCTTGGGGTTGCATTCAGCCGCTGCTAGGAAGAGCAGATACAACCAAGCGTAGCTTAGGCAAACAAGTTCTAATTTTTCTCATTCACAACAGTGTCTGCAGTGGGAACTGCTGGCTTCATTTAGTGGCCGAATATTGTGGCTGGTGTCCCTGTGATACTCTTGTTTTGTCTCTTATAGCTATAGTCTGGCTGCTGCAGCTTCAAGGGTCATAACCTGTGTTTGAAGCAGGAAGAGAGAAAGAGGTGGTATCAGCCCTATCAGCCTCTTCTAACAGAAAAGAAAAAAATTCCTAGACATCTCCTAGCAGTCTTCCTTTTACATTTCATTGGCCCAAGCTGAGTCACATAGCTACTCCCCGCTAAAAGGGAGGCTGGGAAATCAACTGCCTGGTAAAGGGAACAGTATTGCAATGGTTGGCTTAGGTCAGTCACAAGTCATTACTTAGGGCTGAACATATTGTTTGGGATCCAATCAGAGTGTGGCTATCATGGAGGAATGGCTGTTGGCATGAGATGCATGGGCCAAGATAAGTTGGGGGTCCCTGCAGCCCACTCTCCTCCTTTTGCTTCCTTTCCCAAATGGCCCTCTGTTTCTTTTTTACAAAGATTAGGGTCTCTCCTCTCCTTTGGCTTCTTGCTGAGTAAGGCTGGTGACATCCTCTCTACTTTTGGCCCATCATCTTCTCCATTCCATCAGTTATAGACAGAGGATTTCCCCTCATGCTCCCCTTCTGCCCTTCACCCTCAGGGTGGAAAAGAACATTATTTCTATGCTAAGAGCTTGCTTTGACTTCCGAAGTATGATACTAAATTTCAGATATTCATCAAACTTTTAAGATTTAAATTTCATTCATTCTCATCAAAATTCAGTTTCCTGGGTTGAAGAAGAGCACTCCATGCTCAGCTGACACTAAGGTAATATTAGTTTTTGCTAAAAACCCCTAAAGTGAAGTGTTGGCTGACTGAAAAAATAAGGGAGAAAGAATTTAACAAAATCCTTGTTTTTTCCCAGAGCAGGAATGAGCTGGGCTTATCCTCTGGCTCTCATGCTGACGCTTCTTCTACTGGAGGCCCCTCTCCACTTTTTCTCCATATTCACCTCTTCTAAGAACCTTCCCATCCTTCTTCACACCTTCTATTTTTTCTTTCTACTTTCTCATCTGCTGCTGTCTGGAACCTCATATTTCACTACCTTGTGATCACTTTGAGTTTAGAATCACCTGCAACTTCCTCTTTATCACTTTTGTAATTTCCCTGAGGCAGTCACGTTGCTTGTCTTCTCCAGGATCAGCCCTCTACCTGCCCTGCACTGGGGACTGTGTGCTGTCTGGTGCATTCCAAGCTTAATGTGCTCCTGGCCCTGACTGTGGTCTAGTGGGCAGACTAAGAAATCAGGCATTGCATGTTCTATTCTCAGTTTTGCTATGAGTGCTGTGAGGTCTTAGGCAGGTGTCTTCGTTATGCTGAAAAATTTATACTTCTCTGGGAAATAATTTCAAAATTCAGTATTTTCAAAGTATGTTGGGATTACTGATGCAAATATCATGTAAGTACCAAAGACAAGTTTTTTTTTTCCAGTTTTAAAAGTCTCTTTTTCCCACAAAAGCTTTTAAATATGATATAAAGATATATTAAACTGAATGTTAAATGCAAGGAGAAAACTACATGTTATACTGAATTGAAACACCCTGGAGCAGAAGCTCCAGCTTTTTCGTGGTGTGGGGATATACCCACAGTTAGCTAAACTGTGAGGTTCGAGGACATGGTACCCAAGATTGCCCTTACTTCTGACACCAACTGCAAGTTTAGAGGGGTGGGTTCTCCAAATCAACCTCAAATTTGAGAATCTACTAGAAGGACTTCAGAACCCACTGAAAGCTATTATGCTTCTAGTTATGCTCTATCACAGGAACAGGATACAGATTAGGATACAGATTAAAATCAGCCAAAGGAAGAGAAGCATAGGGCAGAGTTTGGGAAGGTTCCAAAAGTGAATCTTCTGTCATCCCTAGGACACATTATTTCCCTGGTAACCATGTGTGACAGTACATAAGGAGTATTGCCACCCAGGGAATCTTACCTGAGCCTCCGTGTTCAGGAGTTTTATTGGGGCCCTGAGACGTAGGCATGACTGATTGGTTGATTGCCCACCGAGCTGATCTTAGCCTCTAGGTCAGCTGATGCCATGTAACCTAAAGCCCCTACCCTAAGTCACATGAATGGCCTCTCTGTTGTGTCTGGCTCCACCCTAAGATCTGGTGGGCCCGGGCTCTGCCCTAAACAAAGAAAGCAGCTCAGGGCAAAGGCCTGTCTTTGGGCTAGGCCAAATTCTTTACTATGCAGGATTCTTGCTTTGAGTTATTATTAATATCAGTGGTGGTGCTTCTGGGAGAGTGGCCAGTGAGAGAGGCCATCAGGGACATCTTGGAGGCAGAAATGTGTTCGTGGGTGCTAACTTTCAAATGCAGTTGCTTTGAGGCCCATTTTCCTTCTTGCCTGGACTGCCCTCCTAATGCTGGGAGGCACGTGGGCTGAAGTCCCCAGTGCTGCTAGTTCCCAAAGCTCACAGACACCAGAGGTTCCGGCAAGGCAAGGGCTTTGGGACATTCAGTATTTCAAGATGCCAGTACCCAGGCACAGGCAATTCACATTTCTGGAAGCTGATGATGTGCCATCAACTAGGTCACAATTTGTGAACACCTGCACTGGAGATTCTTGGGAGCAAAGGCTTAGGGGATTAAAAGAGACCAAGTACCCTGAGTTGGAAACTGGACAGAAAAACCCAGACTTTATATACAACAGAAGGGTGACACAGGATGAGATCGGAAGACGCCACATGACATGTGAGGCACAGAGTCCATAACAGCAGCAAGAGGAGCATCTAGGACACAGAGGTCATTAGAATCCATGTGACTACACAATAACTAGTGTCAAGTGTTCAAAGGAAAACATATTCTTAATTAAGAATTTATTAGCTTTCTAATAAAATTTTGATGAATAGCTAACTATCCATTCATTTTGTTTAACAAATATTTTTTGTGCATGAGCAATCAGCCAAGAGCAAAACAGACAAAGTTCTTCCCCGTGTGCAGTTTGATTCCTTGAGGGAGTTGTAAATAAATAAACAGACAATGTGAGGTGGTGATGAGTGCTCCGAAGGAAGACCCAGCAAGGTGAAGGGATGGAGAGCAAGGAGGTTGCTATTTTAGATCAGGAGCTCAGGGACAGGCTCACTGATGGGAGAGAGCTGAACAGAGTTGAATGAAAGGAAAGACCTGGCCATGTGGTTATTTATGGTGAAACGTTCCAGGCAGAAGATCAGTGAGTGCCAGGGTCCTGAGGCTGAGAGTGCTGGGTATGTGGGGACAGACAGGCCAGCCAGTGTGGCTGAAACAGAGATGCGACTGATAAGTAGGGCCTTGTGGCTCATGGAAAGGAGATGGAAGCCACTGGCGGATATAAAGTGTACATTTATGAGACAGGGACAACAAAAATTCACACACACCGCCCCTCCCCACCCACAGCCTAGGAGGTTGTGTGTTGCCTCCTGTTCTTGTCACTGTGTTTACCAGGGGTGACTGTGGAAGAGCCTTAGAGGGAGCTGAGAGGCTAAATGGTTCCCTATCAGAAAGGCGATGGAATGACTGTGGAAAGAAATGGAATCCAGAGGGCACAGCCTGCAAAGCAGCAGCAAAGCAGGGCTGCTACTGAGATGAGAGAGACTTTGGAAAAAGATTTTAGAGGCTGGGTGCAGTGGCTCATGCCTGTAATCCTAGCACTTTGGGAGGCTGAGGCAGGTGGGTCACCTGAGGCTGCGAATTAAGAGACCAGCCTGGGAAACACAGGGAAACCCCATCTCTACTAAAAACACAAAAAATAGCCGAGCATGGTGGTGCACGCCTGTAATCCCAGCTACTCGGGAGGCTGAGGTAGGAGAACCACTTGAACCTTTGAACCTGAAAGGCGGAGGTTGCAGTGAGCTGAGATCATGCTACTGCACTACAGCCTGGGCGAAAGAGGGAGACTCCGTCTCACAAAAAAAAAAAAAAAAAACAGAACCACTTCATGGAATCATTGAGAAGATTAAATGAGGTTAATACGTGTTTTGGGTTTTTTTTTTTGAGACAGAGTCTCACTCTGTCACCCAGGATGGAGTGCAGTGGCGTGATCTTAGCTCACTGTAACCTGAGCTTCCCAGGTTGAAGCAATTCTCGTGCCTCAGCCTCCTGAGTAGCTGAGATTACAGGCACAGGCCACCATGCCCAGCTAATGTTTTATATTTTTAGTAGAGACAGGGTTTCACCATGTTGGCCAGGATGGTCTCCATTCCTAACCTCAAGTGATCCGCCCACCTTGGCCTCCCAAAGTGCTGGGGTTACAGGTCTGAGCCACTGCGCCTGGCCTCCAAGAGACTTCTTATATTAAGCTGCAAGGCTTTTTTGGAGTTGGAGTCATGGTTCTTTTGGACACAATGCTCTGCTGAGACCAACCCCAAGGTGGCCCAGCTTTATTCAGGATTCATTTCTGTCTACAGAGTCCATGAAATGATTGATGAACTAGTTACTTAATAGCCTTTTCTAGTCCATTCTAAATATTTTCCTTTTCCTTGAAGAATTATTTCACTTCAGAATATTTATGTACCTGTCATCATGCCACAGGTAGTCTCAGTAGGAATCTCAAATTTGCTGCTGACAGCTGAATTATCTCAGGCATGACACTTGATCATTCCAAGTGCCAGTATTCTTACCTATAAATGGAGATAATTTTTTCAAAAATTCTACATAGAAATTTTGAGGATAAAAAGGTACTGTGTATGTAAAAAGTAATATAAATGACAGTCATTATTTTAACTAATTTATTTTAATTAACAATTTGGATAGTAACATGCTCATTAAATATATGTGGAGAAAATTTAAGAAATAATTAAAATAAATGGTTCTGAGGCTGGGCATGGTGCTCATGCCTGTAATTCCAGCGCTTTGGGAGGCCGAGGGCTGGTGGATCACTTGAGGTCAGGAGTTTGAGACCAGTCTGGCCAACATGGTGAAACCCTGTCTTTACTAAAACTATGCAAACAACAACAACAGAAAACCTTAGCCAGGCGTCGTGGCGCAGACCTGTAATCTCAGCTACTCAGGAGGCTGAAGCGGGAGAATTGCTTGGATCTGGTAAATGGAGGTTGCAGTGATCAGAGATCATGCTACTGCACTCCATCCTGGGTGACACAGCAAGACCCCTGTCAAAAAACAAAAAAAAAAACCTTTAATGCTTAAAGGGTTATTATCTCCATGTTTGTCCAGGTATTGGTTAGAACATTCTTAAAAGCTTGATGTTCTTATCACAGCCCTTTTTAGTGCCTGGTATAAACAACCATGCCATTTTCTATCCCTTTCTGAACAGATACTTGGTGCCATTGCTGGTGAGAAGGGGCACTCAGAGCCAAAGAGCAAATAGTGTGGCTTTCCCAGTGCTGCACTCACCTCCACTCTCTCTGGGAGGGCTCACCTGCACCCATGCCTCGGCCCCCGCTCCTGTGCCTGTGGAATCCAGATCCACCTGCGGGTCAGACACCAGCTTCAGGTCCCTGGACATTTCACCTCCCAAACTCGGCAGTCCTGAGCTCACCATCTCCCCACTCCCCGCCATCCCAGTCAACGGCATCATCTGCAGGTTGTGTGTGTCCTGCCTCCTGGGCCTCTTAGTGTAGACCCTCATCATCACCTGTATTCGACTGAGAGCTGCCCCCTGGCCTGGCCTAGCTCCCCTCTAGTGCACTCCCCATAGGGCAGCCAGAGTGTTTTCTCTAAAACACTCGATTATGTCTCTGCAGTCTAACCTTTCAGAGGCTCCCTGTGACTTCAGGCCTCATGTGCCTTGTGAGGCTCATTCCTCATTACCTGTTTCCCCATCTAGACCCACTAAACTCTCATACCCAGCTCAGAAATCACCTCCTCCTGGAAGCTTTCCCTGATCTGCCCAGAAAATCTCTCATTCTCTTACATTGTATGCAATGTATTTATTTATATATTGGACCCTCTTAACCAATGAAGGTTTACCTCACTTCCAAGGAGGCATTGTTCCAGGTAATTGGAGAGCTGTTAGTACATCTCCTGGGAATGTCTTCGCGTGACTCTGTGGTTCCAGCCGTCTTCTGCGATGCTGCGTCTTGTCAGGCCTCTAGACTCAAGTGCGTTTTGCAGACCAGCAGGATCGGCATCACCTGGGAGCTTGTTAGAAATGCAAAGTTTCTGCCCCCACCCCAGACCTCCTGAATCAGAATCTGCAGTTTAACAAGTTCCCCAGGTGATTTAACAAGTTCCCCGTGTGCACATTAAAGTTTGAGAAGCACTGGTGTAAATAAATACCTGCTAACTCTTAGAGACAGATGTTTTCAGTAAGCCACATTCCAGACAAGCGTTGGCTCCTCGCACTCAGGGGCACCTAGTGTGAGCTGGCAACACCTGGATCCACAAGCATGATCTCGGGTTGGGCAAAGGGAGTGAGATCAGCTTCACCACGATGGAGCTGGGAGGACTCACTGTCTACACTCTGGAGCCACCCAATCTGTGTCCACAGGATAAGCAACATCTTGATTTTTTTTTTTTTTTGAATAGGAAATTGAAATGCTTGGTGTGGGCATGGCCTTATCACTGGTTTAGAAGTCTTCAACTAGACCATACCCCTACTAATCTCTGAGCTCTTTGAAGGTGTGACCCATTGATCTCTATAACCAGACACATAGTAGGTGTTCAATAAATGTTTTTCGTTGTTGTTCAATATTGGCCTATGTGCTATCTTTCCATTGTGCCTCTCATAACCCTCAGGTCAGCCAAGTGTACAATCCACTCATTTAACAGAAGCATTTCAGTCATGCCAGGTTTACAATTCCAGGAACTTTATCAGGCGTTGACAGTATCACTTTTGGCCAAAAGTAACTACGACATCAACATCACAACTCCTATGGAAGCGTCCCTTAGCAAACTGTAAATCTATATTGTACATTCAAGCAAAAGGAGAGGATGTATTTAATGGTTCCAAGTTGAGATCCTGTAGGAATTGATGACGGAAGCCCTGCAACACGGCCTGGAAGGTTGGCTGTTGGAGCTTGCTGATCCCATGGTTTCAGACACTTTTGCTGGTTCTGTTGTTTCAGGTAGGAGCATAAAGTTGTTCCCTGTTACTTCATCTTGGCCAGAGGGAAAAGTTGCCCATGTATATTTTCTACATAGTATTTTTGTAGTGTTTTAATATTAACTGAGTTATTCAGGAGTGAGATTGCTGTGTGAATTGGGGGATGGTTTTTTGTGTTTTTTTTGAGATGGAGTCTTGCTCTTCTTGCCCAGGCTGGAGTACAATGGCATGATTTTGGCTCACCGCAATCTCCGCCTCCCGAGTTCAAGCAATTCTCCTGCTTCAGTCTCCCAAGTAGCTAGGATTATAGGCATGTGCCACCATGCCCGGCTAGTTTTGTATTTTTAGTAGAGACAGGGCTTCTCCATGTTGGTCAGGCTGGTCTCGAACTCCTGACCTCAGGTGATCTACCCGCCTCGGCCTCCTAAAGTGCTGAGATTATAGGTGTGAGCCACTGTGCTCTCCCACCTCCACCTTTTTTAACTTTAGCAAGAATTGATCATTTTGTAAAAATTACTTAAAAAAATTATTGGTATAACGTGAGTCATGGTACTTGAAGGGCCAATATAGTGCCCTATTTCAGTCTACATTTGTAAATGCACATTTACAATGATTCTGCATACGTGTGTAACCACCTGACTCCTTTTGTAATGTCTCCTCCTGTAGCCATGCTATATAGCATTCACACATGTAAGTGCATACGATTTTATTATAGTTTTCTATTGGGTTCTCCTTTACAGCTAAGACATATTAAAGTTTTTGAAGTTACATTTGATAGAGTATATTTTCTATAATTCCATTTCGTAAAGCAAAGAGGGCATTAAAAATGACTAGTATATAAAAGGATATGTGTCACTAGTGTAGATGTGGGTATTTGCCTGAGACAGAGGCTTTTCCGCCTTGCTCTTTGTGGGATGGGCCTGGGACTGCAGTGAGACAAGACTCACTAGACGCTTTATTGGAGATCAGACAGAGTGTTGGTTATCTCAGAGCTGGTGCTGTGGGCAGATGTGGGAGGGCCAGATGAGCCTCCATCCTTAACCTTTGGTTCCTCAGTAACACTTTGGAACGTGGACATAACCCTGGGGGTAGTCGGGGCAAGGGAGGGAATCCCCTACATGACTCAGACTAAGTTTCCACCAAACTAGCAGATTAGGGGCTTATAATAAAAAGTTCTGTTCTAGAAAAATTAAGTTACATTTTCTTATAGTCTGTTTGTCCTAACTATACCCAGCTGTAAGGGCTCCTTTGAATGTAAAAAAAATTAGCAAAACATTCCAACACATGGGATCGGCTGCAATTTTCCTACCATTAATTGAGAAAATATGAAGGCAAAAGGCTACTATGTGTTCAAGAGTGGCTGGCCTGTGGGCACGTGGGCCAGGAGGCCCGCACACTAGGAGTGCACAGCTCTGAATAAGGAAGTGAGGACTCTGCATTCTGCCATTTAATAACTGGATTCTTGGACAAGTTCAAATGCATCATTGCCCCTGTTTCCTTATGAGCAAAATGGAGATAATGATAGTATCTACCTCCTGGGATTGTTGAGAGGTAAACTGCTGTGACTCCACATGGGCACTAATTATTATTTATAGATGATCCATGCATGTGTATTGCCTACTCACATAAAAGAGATCATCATTTTAATTTCCATGTAGACACCTCATGCCAGAGTGGAATATTAGACCAAGCAAAAGAATGCAGGGTCTGACTTTTTAGACCCTTTCTAGTTTGTTTGGCATAAGAGTAGTTTTATACAGAGCTGGTGAATAGACTTACCTACCTGACCACAGGCCAGGAAGATTTGTTCTGGCTTGTTTGAATTAATAACCCATCGCTTACTGTGAACCTGGAGATATGCTCCGGTTTTCCATTACCCAAGTCTTATCATTTCTAGCACCAAGGAATACAGACCAATTACTCGCCAAGGAGCAGAAATAAATTACCTCGCCCTTTGGGTGACTTGCCGTTTGGGTGATTTAATACTTCTTATCATGAGACAAAAAGCACAGAGATGCTGGTTAGTTTATCCGTAGAACAGTTCATCCTTCAAAGGAGATCCTGGTTATTTGCACAGGTTTATTCATCATATGTCAATGACTGTCCTTGCTTGGAGATTGGGGGAATCCTCTTTTAAGTGATGTCCCTGAATATGGTCCTATTTCTGGAGGCATCCAGTGAAACTCTGATTAAGCAAAATATTCTGGAAATGGAATTTTCTAGATAACATAAGGCAAATCATTTGGGGTTAGTCCAAGGTGAAAATCTATTAGAAATGTTTTGTTAGACTTTCTTGCCTTAGCAAGTATAGAGCAAAGGGCATAATTTTGATATTTCTTTGTGAGGTAGTAGGAAGAGCCATTCATTGGTTTGTTAAATGTATTAAATTTATTCATGTTACAAATAGTTATTATGTTACTACTGTGTGCTGGGCCAAGGGTTAGACATACAGTGGTGAAAAGGCAGAAGTAGTCCAGTGGAGGCCAAGAAAACCCATGTTTAGGCTGCAACGCCACCATTTGGCAAATATGTGATCCTGGGCAAAGTATTCTCTCAGGCTCAGTTTCTCATCAGTAAAATGCAGCCCAATAATTATAATACCCAGCTTGCAGGGACTCTTGAGGATTACAGAACATAAATGCACTCTGAAACGGAAGATCACTATGAATGGTCATATTATGAAATGCCTGAGAAACTTGCTTTATGAAAATGATCCCAAATGGTCCAAACATTACATCATTGAAAGAGATGAAGCCATGTCTTCTATTGTATTAAAAAATACATTTATTTTTGTAGTTGACTCACAAAAATTCTTAATGTTAGTCATAGTAAGTACACATGGAGGCGCACTCACACAGTACCGAAGGACAAGAGGGAAGGCAGCAGCCCCCCTGACACCTCCAACCCCCTTCTCCAGCCCAATCTGTGGAGGGGACCATACAAATGTGCTATTTTCTGTTCTTCAGCTTTACCCCACAATAATATCGCCCTTATATGGTTAATTCCTGTTTATCAGTTTAAGATATTACTGATTTGTTGCTTGGGGAAACACCATTTGCTTTTAAGAGAATGCTCCAACAGGGAAATGTTTTTGTGTGTTTGGCATCTTTCCTCTAAAAGTTTGATATAGGAAAAATGTTTTATTAATCATTCTAGTGAGTTGGCTTCTAGACAATTGAAGTTTTACTGTGTTTGGCTTCTTCAAGAAGTGAAAGGCGCTATCACCTGCAGGAGGAGGTTCTGTGCCTGCTCACTGACAGCACGCTTTGCATCTGTAAACCATTGTCCTGTATAAAGACTTCAAACTTCAGCTGAATCTGTGCACTGTGGGTTTTTAAACGTAATGTCTCAGTTGTTGGATATGGCCAAGCAGTTAAACGCCTCCTTCATTTTCCATTGCATTTTCACTCCAGGTCCTTCCAGGAGGATACCCAGAGCTTGCCTGGACATTTGGATCGCAGATTTCAAAAAGGAAAAAGAAGATTCAAGATTTGGGATTTGATCATAGTTGGGGATACAGTGCTTCATTCCATAGTTAAGGAGCTAGGTCAGATCTAAATTTACAAGAGCAATTTGATTAGGACGTTCCTTTGCTTGTGAATTGACGTAACAATCTCTTGCGGGTACTGTGTGCCAGCATGAAAGAATGATCTTGTAAGACATTTAATCAACTATGGTAAAAGTGGATTTAAAAAAACACAACTATATAATTTTAGTCAATTGATTCCAGCTTCTCATTTGTCACACCTTTATCAGGCCTGTCAACATGGAGCAAATAAACCAAGAAATTCATTTCTTGTAAATCCACTGGGTATGTGCCAGGTGTTCAAAGCTGGCATTCCAGAGAACAGAAAAGAATGGGCCTTAGATAATCAGGAAAATAGAGGAGGCTATGTAGCTCCATGGTTAAGCACTCAGCTCTCGCCTCACCCAAGTAAAACATGATTCTCTCAGGGTTGCTGTGGGGATTAAAGCAGATAAGCGTAGAAAGTGCCTACCACAGAAAACCATATAAATGTTAGGAATTCTGGTGTTTTTTTTTTGAGACAGAGTCTTGCTCTGTCGCCCAGGCTGGAATGCAATGGTGCAATCTTGGCTTACTGAAACCTCAGCCTCCCAGGTTCAAGCAATTCTCCTGCCTCAGTCGTCTCACGAGTAGCTGGGGCTACAGGCATCCACCACCAAGCCTGGTTAATTTTTGTATTTTTATTAGAGACGGGGTTTCACCATATTGACCAGGCTGGTCTTGAACTACTGACCTCATGATCACCCGCCTTGGCCTCCCAAAGTGCTGGGATTACAGGTGTGAGCCACCGTGCCTGGCCTAGTCATTGTTATTAGCTCCAAGACCGTCCCCTTGGACAAATGAGTCCCTGTGCAGGGGCCCTCAGGACAACTTATATGAGTATTGTGTGCAAAGGGGGCAGTGGCACTGGGTTGGCCAGTTCAAAATTGCTCAGTCTCTGCTGAGAAAATAGATGACCCAGCTGGGCCCCGTGCCAGTCAGTCTAGGGAACACAGGAGCCCATTGCACTGTTGCAGGCTGGCCAGACCACAGATTATATTTGGCTCATTTGAATGCAGAACCTTTAAGTGGCTGCTCAAATGGATCCACAAGAGTCTGCACACCAGGTTCATTGTTTTCTTTTTCGGTAGGTTGGTTTTAAAGAGTCAGATCCTTCTGTAACTGGTTCTTCATTGTAGCCAGAAGAGGGCACTATTGCTTCACCCAAATTCTGTACTGTGGCGTATGGAAACCTGCATTTGTGTTCTGTGCTGCAGTGTTCCATTCCCGGTTTTGTTGAGGGTGGCAGTTTCATTCTTAGGTGACTGGCACAAAAAACAAACAATTAAAACAAACTTTTGTTCACAATAAGACATATGCAAAAAAAAAATGGTATGTGAAAAGTTGTTTATAGTTTATTAAGCCATAGACAATCATGTATGGAATAAAAAATGAACATGTATGCTAATGAAATTGATCATGATTCTGCCTGGAAAACTAGTGTTTGAAAAATTAGAATGTACCTAGGTGTTCCTATTCACTTTCCACAAATGTCCCAGAAGAGGTGTAGAAGAAACTGGTGCAGTTTTGGAAAATCCTGGGATGTTTCCTCCCACTCTTAAGACAGTATAAGGGCAATGTTACTTGTTTAACAGCAATGGTTGCATGGTTCTTTCCGCAGATTGGGCTGGAGAAGGGGGCTGGAGGTATCAGGGGGCTGCTGCCTTTCCTCTTGTCCTTTGGTACTATTTGAGTGTGCCTCTATGTGTATTGACTAATATTAAGAATTGTAAGACTTGGAACCAACCCAAATGCCCATCGATGATAGACTGGACAGGGAAAAATGTGGCACATATACACCATGGAATACTATGCAGCCATAGAAGCGATGAGTTTGTGTCCTTTGTAGGGACATGGATGAACCTGGAAACCATCATTCTCAGTAAACTGACACAAGAACAGAAAATCGGCCGGGCGCGGTGGCTCAAGCCTGTAATCCCAGCACTTTGGGAGGCCGAGGCGGGTGGATCACGAGGTCAAGAGATCGAGACCATCCTGGTCAACGTGCTGAAACCCCGTCTCTACTAAAAATACAAAAAAAAATTAGCTGGGC
>NW_016107365.1:4268866-4313848 GCF_001604975.1 Cebus imitator | reverse complement strand
AAAAGAACAGAAAATCACACACCGCGTGTTCTCACTCATAGGCAGGTGTTGAACAATGAGAACACATGGACACAGGGAGGGGAGCATCACACACTGAGGCCTGTGGGGGGTGACTAGGGGAGGGACAGCCGTGGGTAGGGAGTTGGGGAGGGATAACATGGGGAGTAATGCCAGATATAGGTGATGGGAATGGAGGCAGCAAACCACATTGCCATGTGTGTACCTATGCAACAATCCTGCATGTTCTGCACACGTACCCCAGAACCTAAAGTGCAATAAAAAAAAATATATATATATATATATATATATATATATAAAAGAATTGTTAAAAGTCAACTGCAAAAGTAAATATGTTTTTTAATACAATAGTCAGAAGACATGGCTTCTTCTCTTACAATGACGTAATGTTTGGACCATTTGGGATCATCTTCATAAAGCAATGCAAGTTTCTCAGGCATTAAAGACCATTCACAGAGATCTTCATTTCAGAGTGCTTTCATGCTCTGTAATCCTCAAGTATCCCTGCAAGCTGGATATTGTAATTATTGGGCCCCCTATTACTGATGAGAAACTGAGTCTGAGAGAATAAATACTTTGCCCAGGATCACATATTTGCTAAATGGTGGCATCGCAGCCTAAACATGGGTTGTTCTCTTGGCCTCCATTAGACTACCTCTGTCTTTCAGAGTTGGAAGGAGACGTCCAAATGCAAATACAAGCACACTGACGGCAGGCCAAGCCTAGACGGTGTAAGAGCACAAAGAAAGGCTAGAAAGAAGTCCAGTGAAACTGGGATATTCCTTAGCACCAAGTATTAACATGATGCCTGTAAATAAATACTTGTTGAATGAATGACTGATTGGCTAAATAAATGAAACCACAAATTCTCAGATAACTGCAGGTGTGAAAACTGACATAACTATTTGAATATACATAATTTAAAAAGTTACCATTTCCTCCTGATATTTCAATATTTCCAAATACCTTCTGATAAAGAAATGGCAGGTCTTCCAACTTTATTTGGGATCTTATCGTGAATGTTTTCTGAAATTAGTTATGAGGCTAAGGGAAATTTGCGAATGCTTGTATAGGCCAGTTCATATCCTTGTTCATGTTGTGTTTTCAAAATCACGAGGAGAAACACTTATGGGAACTTTCTTTCTGACAACACGCTCATCAGTGTCTCTATCTCTTTCTTCATTCTTCATTCTGCTAATTGTAACTTGCAGCTTCCTGATTTCACACTCCTGCCCAGGCTGAGCTGTAAGCGGTAGGTAGCATCTGTGCTTGCAGCATACCATAAAATCCTTTTAATATTCATTCAAAGGTGCAAGCCCTTGGACCACAAAGGTCCCTTCTTCTAGTCCCTTCTTCATGTCCAGACATGCTCAGAGACTTGGCATTGTGCCCTAGAAGCAGAGCATATAGGCCAAACAAAACCTTCATTTTCATTGCTTCAAACAACGGTCAATTGTTGAATGTAATTACTTAGAACAAATTAAGAGTTTGGATCCAGGAGTCTTGGGGTACTCAAAAGATTATGAAAAACAGGGGGAAAAATGGTTCAAGATTCCCCTGGGTTGTGCAGGGCCACACCCCACAGAGGCCTTGTGTGATTCTGACAGACCTGAGTGAGCTTTTACCAAGCACACCCTCCAAGATCTTCAGGGCAGGAAAAAGTAGGTGCCTATGCTCCATGTATAATGTGTTTTGGCACGGCTGCCTTCTTCTAAATATAGCTAGCTATTTCTTTTTAAAATGTGTGATTTCTTAAATTCTTTTCCCTTTGCAGCAGCTTAGTTTTTAAAAGAAATGGAGAATGAAGAATGAATTGTTTCTTTATCGTCAATTTAAGACCAGTGGTCGCAGTACAAAACAAAAAGACAGTGTCAATAAGAGTTGGAAAAAGGCAAAGGCAGACTCCGTGAGTAGGAGCTTTTGTTGCACAAGCTGTCTGCTTCTTGGGTATGCAAGAAGAGCAGAGCCTCCAGTAAACACACTAAGAGATCTGTGAACTCATTCAAGACACCAGAGTGTCCCTTTACCCAATGCTACTGAGCAGATGTGGAACTAAGAATTTGATAAAGATTCAAGTCACTTTTATTTAGGAGAGTTACCAGGAGGGAAATATCTGTAGGTTTCAGGAATACCATTCTCCTTAAACAGTTTACTTATGAACCATTATAAATGCCAGCATTATATAGCTTTTCCCACAAGCCAAGTACTATTTATTTAATCCACAAAACAACCTTCCAGCCAGGTCCTGTTTCTATCCCATACTACAGATTAGGAAATGAAGGCACTGAGATATTACAGTACTTGCCCTTCAAACACCCAGCTACTAAATATAAAAGCAGGATTCAAGCTTGGTTCTAGAGTCTCTGCTCTTTATTACTTAATTGTTAAATATAAAATACTATGCGGACATAGGAAGACTGGAACTGAAATGGAGATTAATGTCATTATCTCCAAGTGATAGGTTTGCAGTTTTCTACATTTCTACCGTACATTGCTTTGAGAAAATAATAAATGCTGTTTTAAATCCTGACCCTAAAATCTATTACCTACTACAGGCTGTGAAGATAATCGTCTTGAAAGGCCCTGGAGTAGAAACAACATAAGCAGTCTAGATCACTTGATTTCCTAATGACCAAACTTTATAGAGTAATACAAGGAAAGTGACTCAAATATGTCTCTCTCCAGTCCTGTAAGCAGCCAATAAACTGTCTACTCCTTGAAATGTCACTTGGGACTGAATAAGGTGAGGGAGTCTCAAAGGAAGAATTAATTTCCCATCTATAACAAGCCCTCCTAGAGGAGCTCAACATGAACAGTGGCGCTTAGTACTTAAAGGACAAAGGTAGACTTTCACACAAAATTTTCCATTAAAGATCATAATACAAAAGTCAATTGTATTCATATGTAGCAGTGGTGAACAACTGAAATTTGAAGTTAAAAATCATACTATATGGAGCCAGGTACTGTGCCACACACTCGCAGTCCCAGCTACTCAGGAGGAAGAGGCAGGAAGTTAGCCTGATCCCAGAATCTAGAAGCTGCAGTGAACCACGTTGGCCTGTGAATAGCCATGGCACTCCAGCCTGGCAACTTAGCGCAGCTCCACCTCTAAAAAAATATCATACTATATAATCCAACTTAATTCACAAAATACACATAAGCTGACAACATAAATGTTAAGATATGATTGAACCAGTTTGCATGCAATCTTAAGAATACTCTCAAGGAGGCCAGGCATGGTGGCTCACACCTGTAATTCCAGCACTTTGGGAGGCCGACATGGGTGGATCACCTGGGGTCAGGAGTTTGAGACCAGCCTGGCCAACATGGAGGAACCCTGTCTCTACTAAAAATACAAACATTAGCTGGGTGTGGTGGCAGGCGCCTGTAATCCCAGCTACACGGGAGGTTGAGGCAGGAGAATCACTTGACTCTGGGAGGTGGATGCTGTAGTGAGTTGAGATCGCACCACTGCACTTTTAGCGTGCTCTGTCACCAAAAAAAGAAGAAAAAACAAAAATACTTTCAAGGTTTATCACAACAGATATTTAACCTAACACATGATTTTTTTAATGGGCAAAGATAGAAGATGGTAAACCAAAATTTAGTAAACTATTGATTTAGACCCCTTGTCTTCCCCAGACAAAAAAGTGATAACTGATTTATAAAACGCTGATAATATCTTGTATTGATTACTTGTCTTTTTCCTTATTCTCATCTCTTTAGTAAATAGCCAGACTTTCTCTCTTTTTAAAAATAAGAGGATTATAATAAAAAAATAAATAAAAATAAGACGATTGCTGATGGCAGCTGAGGTCTCATTTTCCTAGGTTTGTGTATCTGTTTTCTCACTGTTCTGAGGCTCTCAGATCCTCCTTCAGGAATGGAGGGCTTACTCCTCCAGCCTCTGAGTATGCTGGCAGCTCCTTCTGCAGAAGAGCGTCACCTTGCTCAAAGCCATGGTCCCTTCCCTGGGAAACCTGCATTCAGCAACTGGATGATGTAGCCCTATAAAAGCTTAGCCTTCTTGCCTTAAATGCAGACAATCCTGTGAGGCCATTTCTGTGCCAGAGGTCCCCATGGGGTCAGCCAAAGCTTGGCTGAGACCACATCCCAGCTCAGCGTCTCCATCTGTCCATGCAGCTTCCCTCCTTCCCCTTCAGAGGTGTTGATCCCAACATATGTGCTACTGGGAGGTGTGGTCCTGGCTGGGCGTCTGCTTCCCAACACGAACTTGACACTATGGAAGAGGAGCACAGATTTTTGGTGGGCAGTTGGCCCTTCTGCCACACTGAGTCTCCAGGACACAGCCTTGAAGTCCATCTAGCAAATAACACAGGGAAGAAAGCTGTGCTGTCTTCCTTGCACAGACCCAGGAAGTGTTCTCACAGAACAAAGAAGGCACTTTTGGAATACCAGCAGGGAACATGTCTGAATTTGGGTGGGGCTTCAGGAGACCACAGGAGGCAGGATGGCAGCTGCTTAGCCCACTGTTTGGTCTAATCCCCTGAGCTGTCCTGTCCCTGGTACCATGATCGCACCATGTTAATTAAATCATTCTCATTAATTCAGTCCAAGTGTAAATTAGGAAGGAATGAAGATAAATTAGGTTTGAAGGCAGCTAATACATTTAACCCCATGCTGCTTATTTTGTGGCCTAACAAAATAACATTGTTAAGGGAGATAACAAGCCCAAAGCCTTGGGCACAGCTTCTTAATAGCATTAAAAAATGAGACCTTGGTTTGATGTCACAAGGCAGAGGCAAAGACCTGTTCCCAGGGGCCTACAGGACTGGCCTAATATCTTGTGTGACGTGTTGGCTATCGTGTAATGCAGATACAGTGCAAGTAGCATTTCCTGAGTTGTTTGTAACTCAGATATCTGCTATGCCCTGTTTAGAAGTTTCTTCCTGTACAGAATGAAGACTTGCTCAACTTTTCTTTGTGTGAGTGGGGTGATAAGTGTTACCTTTAGGATTGGCTGAGAGAGGCCGTGGGATTACACAGTTTGAGTTGCTATGATCATAAATATGCTAACTTGCAAATCATTTTCATCTGCAATAAACATTAGAAACTTCCCAACTGCCTGAAAACTAGTCATACATTGGCTCAAGCAAACCAGGGTGCAGTTTGTAGGAGGTCATCAGTAGCACACATGATTTCCCAACTTGCAATTTGAGTTCCTGTGACTTTCAGCAGGAAAATGTTCTCCAGTTTTTAGAACCTACATAAACTAATTTCTTTTCCCTTGTGTGGCTTATCTCCTGGAGGTAGATGAGGCGGACTATACAGTCACTGCATGCACTTCGAGATTTTCCGGTCTCAAGCTTTTTTTCTTTCTTTTCTTGAAGCATAGAAAGTGGCAACATTAGGTAGAAAAGATACAGGAAAGTGGCTGCAGTGAATGGTGACACAATGGCTAGAGGATTTCTTTCCTTTCTCAGCCCTGCCTTGCAAAGTTCTTCGCAAAGAGATGTGAACTTTGCTGTTCCCTTGGCTAAGGACATTCCGCAGTTTCTAGGTGGTGAAGATACATTCTTGTCCCTAGGCTGGTGGCTTCCTATGGCAAAATCCCCAACCAACCAGAGGAGCTATGTACGTAGTCCATTTCTAGGCAAGTTCATCTAGGTGGGGCTTTAGGCAGATTTGATTCACAAAGGAGGCAGACAGAGCGGGTCAAGGAGGTGTCTATAATGTGCGTTGGTGACTGCCTTGATGAGCTCCCCTACACCTTGCCACAGGCTACGGAAACATGTTTTTAAAAGACATATGTCAAATAGCTACACATTTCCACCTCCCATCTTTTCAGCACCTATCTCTGGAGTATGCAGCGTTACTATCTGTCTGGTCTTGGCTTCAGAACCTGGGTGCTTCTTGCCTGCACTCTCCTAACCTCGCAGCCGCCCCCCCGACCCCGCCTCTCCATACGTGGTTCTTGCCATAAATTGATCCGGGTTGTCTATGTGAAGCAGCCATAAGCCTAGACACTGCATTAAAAATATATATAGTTAAAGGTTCGTGGTGAGGCTGCCGAGTTAATTGCTAACAAAGGACTTCAGAGGGCACTGTCTTTCTTTCTTTGTAAGGAGCAAAATTTCTCGGCGCAAATACCAGGAGGGAACAAGGGTAAAGGAAAGTAAATTAAAATGAAGAGCTGACAGTCTCGGTTTTAGTAGTCTGGATTCTGGAAGTGCCAGGTGGAGCCTCCTTAGCCAGTTTAAACCTCTCCTGCGCTTAGTATTTTAAAGCAAGCTGGGAGGCGAAGCGCGAGGGCGCGGGGACGCGGGGACGGAATAAACTCTGTCGAGGGCCCCTCACTCTCGAGCTGCAGAGCTGGGACATTGTTGCTAAGTGACCCCGACCCAGGCAATTCACATCTCCCTGGGCCTTGGTTCCCCGCCTGTAAAACAAGGGGGCTGGACCGGTCATCAATCCGGTTTATTGATAGACTTAATTCCAAATACCGAATAAAAAACAGACATCTTAACTCCCAGTGGAAAGACAAGTCTCTAGTTGCAAAGATCAAAAAATGATTCGTAAAAGTGATCCCCACGCAAGATTATTTTTTGAATCGCCTTCCTTTCTCCTGCCACGCGGGGCTATATTAAACGTGTGTGCGCTGGGCCATTTCTTTACTGAACTCCAAACAAACACCAGCGAGCAATCAAAAGCAGAAGAGGGTGACGGAGGCTTTATCTCTAGGAGAGGAGGCGGCGTGGCTGGCTGCTTTGAGGAGTTCACTTTGAATCAAGCGGCCGCGGCGATTGGCTGAAAAGCACGTGGTGCGCTCCCCGCAGGACAGCGCCCGGGCTGCCGCCGCAGTCGCCTGGCTTAGGGCAGAGTCCAGCCACGGGTGCCGCACCCGCTGGGGAGTGGGAGGGAAGGACACATGGGAAATGCCTGGGGCTGGAGTCTCTTTGGCTCTCTGCCAGCAAGGAAGTTAAACCTCCTGGCTTGCTCAACCCAAGTGTCCCCAAAGCGTCCAGACTTTTGCCCTTCCATTGCCACTATCTCTCCCCACTCTAAGTGTCTTACCCAAGGCGCTATCTGTGCCCCGTGCCCAGGGCCCGTCTTGGGGATACCCAGCTCGCCCCTTGCGGCCCTTTCCAGAGCATCTTGCGGACTCTGGCATCACCGAGCTCACAGCCTCGGGCTGCGCTCCCCTGAGGTGGGTCCCTCAGATCCGGGGCTGTCCATTAACCAGGCTGGCCCAGAGAAGCGCCAACACGTGGACTCGGTAAAACTTATTTTATTTTCGGTTCCCCGGGTTGCAGCTGCCAGCGGCTGAGAGAGCGCGTCCGCTTTGTCTCTCGGCACTCCCCGCAGCCCCCCTCTCCCGCTTCCTCTCTCGATTAACTCCCCCGACACGCTCTTCCCCAGCTCTTCTCCTCCTCCCACTCCTTCTCCTCCTCTTCCTCCTCCTACGCCGCGGGCCGCGCAAATGCGCTTCCTCCCTCCCCCGGTGTCGCTCTCTTTGCATACGCGCCCCCTCCCCTCCCCGCCGCGCCACTTATAGCGGGGCGCGCGGCGGCGGGGCGCAGACTGCTCTGGCAGCCGGAGAGGAGGCGGTGCGGCGGTGGCGCTGTGGAGAGTCCAAACGCCTGGCTGCCGCCGGCGCAATCAACGCTTTCTAGCTCCCTCCCCCGAGCGCACAACCTACCTCCTTCTGCGGCGCCTGCAGTGGCAGGCTTGCTCTCCGCTCCGGAGACGCGCTCTGGGAGACGTTCTGCGGGTCCTGGGCACGGGGTCCGCGGCGTGGGGACGAGAGGCGGAGGCAAACGCCAGAGGTAGCCGGTCCGCGAGCCAGCGTTCGGCGAGCAGTCCTCTCCCCGGCCGGCGCTCCTTGCGCGCTCCTTACGCCCGGGCATTCGCCACCACTCCCCGGGGCTGAGCGATCGGTTCGTCGCCCCCCGCCCGTGACCGACGCTAGAACTCAGTTGTGCGTTGCGGCCAGTCGCCACTGCTGTAAGTTTCCCCCACTGCCCCGGACCTGTTGAAGGCGCTGCGGGCTTCAGGGGCTGCTTCGGCTGCAGGAGTGTATTCGCGAGGGGTGAGCGTGTTCCGGGCAGCCGGGCGCTTCAACTTAGGCCAAGGGGAGCTGTTCTCGGTGAGGAGAACATGGTGCCCTCCGCTGCCCTCCCACAGCAGGCAGAAGCCGGGCATCGCCGGAGGGGTCGACCGGCCTCCCCTCCGCGGTGCAACGTCCAGGGCGAGCCGCTGGGGAAGCGAGGAGCCCAACTAAGGATACAGTGAGCCTCCCTCCTCCGCGGAAAGCAGCTCTTTCCTGGGGGTGAATGTCGCGTTGTGTCTCTCCCCTCAGCCTCCAGGGAAGAACGCGCGGGATGGTTGGCCCACGTTGCACCCTCCTAGGCTCGGAGGAAAGTTGGGGCCACGCACAGACAGCCTTAGTGCGGGCATGTTCACTGCGGCGGAAATACCTACAGAGAATGAATGAAAACTGCTTTCTGAAAAACTAGTTTCTTTATCTGTCGAGTAACATTATTAGTTACAAAGGATAGGAATCGGTGGGCGGGGTGGAGATGAAACACTGAGTTTATCCACATGCAGTCTGGTGTCGGAGGCACGGCCAGCCTCTTAAATAGCGTTGCAAGTGTTAATAAAAAGACTCCGGCAAGAAGCTATTTTTGTTAACAAGATCTTTATAATGTTCTATTGTTACCGGCAATATAAATGTCCAGAAAAAAAATCTGCCTAGTTTCTCTTTTGATTGGATTGAGATCAGGTTCAAAACCTGGAGAAGCGTGCGGGGTGCTAACCATTGGAGGCAGAGAGCCTGAATTAGGAGCATGAAGTGAACTGAAGTTACTGTAACTGAAGCCTTTTTGATGTTCACAGTAATAGCAGCCCTTTTCCCTGTCTTATTTGTAGACGCAGGTTAAGTATATGTGTGCGTTTTCTTGGCCACTTACTTGGCATGCAAATGTGATTTCTCTGGGGGCTTAAAAATGCTGGAAAGATGATTCATTTTATGTTGAAGGTGTGTTCAGTGACTTGTATACATGGTTTCTGCTGATACTTTGATGTTTGCACAGCTTTAAACCAGAAAGCAATTATTTCCCCTTGGGTTTCCAAGTTTACTTTTTATTTTAATCAAACATTGTTGCAAGAATGCTGATTGTGATTTTGATTGTGACTTGCTTTTCCATCTGGATGGTATCCAAGATGACAGGCTAGGCTCTTCCTTCTGGCTTGTTGCGCTAACCTGGAACATACAGGAGCATAAACACAGGATGCAGAGAGATGTACATCCTATGTCCTGAGGTCTTCTCAACAAATTGTTTTCCTAGGTGTAAGTCAGTCTGGTTGTGAATGTTGTTTTGCACCATCCTGAATCCAATGTTCAGGGAAATGTGTTCTGGGCCCAGCATGATTCTAGCTCAATGTGCAAGCATTTTGGTGCCTGTGCACTTAGTTGCAGGGAGCCTCATTCTTCCTTCAGTCAGGGCAGCATTCGCTCTTAGCCTGAGAGGCGGCATACATAGGAGTATGTAGACAGTCTTTTGAGGTTTAGGCTTAACATCTTCCTCCAAATACTTCAGATTGAATGTACTAATTAAAATAACAACTACAGTGGTGGAGCGTTGAGAATGCAAATGAGTGTTTTAACCCTTTGGAAACTTGGTGCATTCCCATAGGTTCATGTGGTCATTCTCCAGAACACTGGGCATTGGTTAGACTGGAGGAGAGAGTAGATTAGCTTGAGGTGGGAGTGAGGCTGGTTCCTCACCATTTTTCATATCCCAAGTCACTGCGGAGGGTACTAGGTGCTTTGTAAAGACTTCCTAACACTGGAGCTCTAGGACTTTGTTGCTTCCTTTCTTCCAGGAATAAAAAGTTACATTCCAAAAAGAAAGGAAAACCATTTGCATCACCTAATGGTATGAGGTGTTTATGTGTCATGCCCCTGCCTTTGTGGTTTGCTGTGGTGTCTCACAGTGGGGTTCACATCTGGTTGGGGAGGTGGCAGGTTAGTATTTTAGCCCATGAATCTGTGGCAAACCATTGATTTGCATTTATTAATAATTCTTAGAATATAAATGTAAAAAATATCTGAATGGTTAAAGGAAACAGTTTCAGCTGTGTTCTAAGGACTGGCTGGCTGTGCCTGGAACAGATACTGTAACCAGCCACACGATTACCCTCTGGGGATAAACAGCACGATAAACAGCTTCTTTAGGAATCCTTGGGTAGGCAGGTTCTTGAGGACTTCATTCCTTTGAAGTAACGGAGGGGTAATATAAAAGAAAAAGATGAAGGCGTGTGATTCAGTTTTTGAAGATGGATGACAGAGATTTCCTATGTCGCTACCCTACTGTTTTCTTACTGAAGAAAACCAAATGATAGCATTCGATTCTGCCATAATTTCAGTTTAGATACCAAGTGAAAGCACTGTAGCGGCAAATAAATTCTGGGGTGGCCCTAAATTAATAACAGCTGGCAAAATAACGCACACACACACACACACACACACACATACACACGTATTTTTTGATTGAAATAAAGCAGTGTTTGCATTTTGAACACCCTCTCTGCAGGTGCCAGCATTTGCAGGTATAGGAACAGTGCAGTCTTGGTGATGCACTATTTAATCAAAAGACAGGGGTGAATCTTTTGTTCTTGCAACTGGTTTCCCAAAAATTGATATAAAGCAGGAGAACAGAAAACAGCAGTCATGAGTATGCTACTCAAAATATTCTTCTTCTTATGTGCCAAATCCTCACATGGGAGGCTATCCAGAGCAAGACAGGTAGTCAGTGATTATGGCCAGAATTTATTCTGTGTTTTGACTAAAGCCTGCTGATCAATATATGGTTATGTTCAAATTGGGATGCTTTTAGGAGTCTTCAGTGGTAGAGCTTTCTGGTTAGAAATTAATCTTTAAATTGGGAGGCTGAGGCAGGAGGATCAGGTGAGGCCAGGAAAAAAAAAAAAAAAAAAAAAAAAAATACAAAAAATTATCTGGGTTTGGTGGTACGCACCTTTAGTGCCAGCTACTTGGAAGGCCGAGGCAGGAGGATCAGTTGAGTCCAGGAGTTCGAACCTGCAATGAACTGTGATTGCACCACTGCACTCAAGCCTGGGTGACAGAGTAAGACTTGGTCTCAAACACACGTATAAAATGAAATACATGAATCTGTAACATTTAAATAAAGGTCTGATCATTGCAGAAGTTGGTCTTACATTTCCCATTTACTGTATGTGCTGGGAGATTGGATCTTACCAAAGGAATTCTTAATAGAATTAATTATTAGGTGTTTGTTTTACGCATGGCTTTATGTTGCATGGGGCATGAAAGCCGGTACCCATTCTCTGGCATTATGAGAGCAGGAGACCTGGCATTTGAAGTGGCCCGCAGTGAATCAGCTCGACTAGGACAGGGAGCCGTGAGAATGAGACATCACTTCTGGCTTTTGCTGACTTACATTCTAAAAGACTTCAATGGCCTGAAAGTTGGCAGTCAGGTTTTCCGAGATGAACCTGCTTTTTATGCAGCGATTTTTTTTTTTTTTAAACAGTACAGAGTTCAAATAGCTCAACAGTATTCCAGTGAATAGCTTTCCTTCTGGGTAGTTGTCTCTGGCTTTGTCCTGGAACAGCCATACACTATTCTAGAATAGTAAGTGGCATGGTCAACAACAAAGTGTTCTGGTTTTTGCCCCAAACCATTGTTGCTTTTGTTCTGCTGTTCTGAACGTCAGGAGCATAATTTTCAATGTATTATTATTATTATTATTTTTAGGAGTGGAAGCAAAATGTCAGTCAGCGTGCATGAGAACCGCAAGTCCAGGGCCAGCAGCGGCTCCATTAACATCTATCTGTTTCACAAGTCCTCCTACGCTGACAGCGTCCTCACACACCTGAATCTTTTACGCCAGCAGCGTCTCTTCACTGATGTCCTTCTCCATGCAGGAAATAGGACCTTCCCTTGCCACAGGGCAGTGCTGGCTGCATGCAGCCGCTACTTTGAGGCCATGTTTAGTGGTGGCCTAAAAGAGAGCCAGGACAGTGAGGTCAACTTTGACAATTCCATCCACCCAGAAGTCTTGGAGCTGCTACTTGACTATGCGTACTCTTCTCGGGTCATCATCAATGAAGAAAATGCAGAATCACTCCTGGAAGCTGGTGACATGCTGGAGTTTCAAGACATCCGGGATGCATGTGCAGAGTTCCTGGAAAAGAACCTGCATCCCACCAACTGCCTGGGCATGCTGCTGCTGTCTGATGCGCACCAGTGCACCAAGCTGTACGAGCTGTCCTGGAGAATGTGTCTTAGCAACTTCCAAACCATCAGGAAGAATGAAGATTTCCTCCAGCTGCCCCAGGACATGGTAGTGCAACTCTTGTCCAGTGAAGAGCTGGAGACAGAAGATGAAAGGCTTGTGTACGAGTCTGCAATTAACTGGATCAGCTATGACCTGAAGAAGCGCTATTGCTACCTCCCAGAACTGTTGCAGACAGTAAGGCTGGCACTTTTGCCAGCCATCTATCTCATGGAGAACGTGGCCATGGAGGAACTCATCACCAAGCAGAGAAAGAGTAAAGAAATCGTGGAAGAAGCCATCAGGTGCAAACTGAAAATCCTGCAGAATGATGGTGTTGTAACCAGCCTCTGTGCCCGACCTCGGAAAACCGGCCATGCCCTCTTCCTTCTGGGAGGACAGACCTTCATGTGTGATAAGCTATATCTGGTAGACCAGAAGGCCAAAGAAATCATTCCCAAGGCTGACATTCCCAGCCCAAGAAAAGAGTTCAGTGCATGTGCGATTGGCTGTAAAGTGTACATTACCGGGGGGCGGGGGTCTGAAAATGGGGTCTCGAAAGATGTCTGGGTTTATGATACCCTGCACGAGGAGTGGTCCAAAGCTGCCCCCATGCTGGTGGCCAGGTTTGGCCATGGCTCTGCTGAACTGAAGCACTGCCTGTATGTGGTTGGGGGGCACACGGCCGCAACTGGCTGCCTCCCGGCCTCCCCCTCAGTCTCTCTAAAGCAGGTAGAACATTATGACCCCACAACCAACAAGTGGACCATGGTGGCCCCACTCCGAGAAGGCGTTAGCAACGCCGCAGTAGTGAGTGCCAAACTCAAGTTGTTTGCTTTCGGAGGTACCAGCGTCAGCCATGACAAGCTCCCCAAGGTTCAGTGTTATGATCAGTGTGAAAACAGGTGGACTGTACCTGCCACCTGTCCCCAGCCCTGGCGTTACACAGCCGCAGCTGTGCTGGGGAACCAGATTTTTATTATGGGGGGCGATACAGAGTTCTCTGCCTGCTCTGCTTATAAATTCAACAGTGAGACTTACCAGTGGACCAAGGTAGGAGATGTGACAGCAAAGCGCATGAGCTGCCATGCTGTGGCCTCCGGAAACAAACTCTACGTGGTTGGAGGATACTTTGGCATTCAGCGATGCAAGACTTTGGACTGCTACGATCCAACATTGGATGTGTGGAACAGCATCACCACTGTTCCATACTCGCTGATTCCCACTGCATTTGTCAGCACCTGGAAACATCTGCCTTCTTAAATGCAGTACACTCGAGAGAAAGTGAGCACGAGGTAAGAAGTTTAGCTGTAGATATAAGTATGCATGTCATTAGGCTACTGCATAAGTTCAGTATGTGGGGTGAGATCTGTGAGAGACGGTACTGCAGAGGTCCTACCAAAGCTATAAAAATAAGAGAGCTGGTGCCCCCAGAACTTACCCACTTGTGTTGATCACAGCCTCAGCCCCCCATGGTATTAGCCAGTGATTCTCAGCTTTTACTGAGCCTCAGAATCTCCTGAAGAGCTTTTCAAAAACTGTGCATCCCAGAGACTTCGTTTCATTTGTTCTGGATGGGGTCCAAGCATCAATATTTTTAGGAAGTTTCCCGATGATTCCAGTGAACAACCAGGTTGAGAACCCCTGACCTCTGTTAGGAATGGCAGCTAATGTTTATTGAGCCCTCACGTGTCCTTGGAGCGTTGCCACGTGTTTCCCATGGATCATCTCATTCTATCCTCACAACAACCCTGTGGGGAATTATTACCAGCTTCATTTTGTAGATGAAGAAACTTCATGCATTAAGGAGGGTAAGCTGCCTGAGTTAGCAGAGCTTAGTAAGTGGTGGAGCTGGTCAGGAAGCCAACACAGGGGGTCTGGCTCCTGGGCATAAGCACTGGAGCATCATGCTGCACTGCCACTGAATAAACTTGGGCTTTACGTGCACGATGCCAATGCCATCCCAGGTGATACTTCGTTTACATTCAAATTTTGCTTCCCCAAACCCTTTCTGGAATGAATAGGGCTTTAAAAAATGTATTGCTCAAATTCATTCCTAGTTTATTCTCTCCAAAATTATTAGCTTATTTTAAATGTTTTTCTTAAAAAAGAATAGCGCCCTTTATGGCGTTTATGACCTTAGAGATAAATATATATCTGTCTTTGTAAAAGGTTGCACGTAATAGCAGAAATTTGTGCAGATAATACCCAGCCACCTAAACTTCCCTGACTGTGGCCTTTCCGAATTAATCAGTCAGGCTGCCCCTATTGTCAAGGCTAACAAAAGTTGTATTTCTGTGTCATGCAACTGAGTACATGATAGTTGTCTGTGTATTTAAGAGTATATAATACTCTCGGCTCAAATAATTGATAGGCCTGCACAGTTCAGAGTTCACAAAGCTCATGGCCACTTTGCTGCTAAGCATTTTTAGGAGTGGCCCCAGGAATCGCTTAGGCATGTGTAAGTGTAGCCCAGCACATACAGAATGTGTTGATTTGTTTTGGTGATTTATGGGCTTATTACTAATAATAAGAGAAGAAAGTAACTGCTTTGGAGGAACTACAATGAAAACAAACTCATTTACTTGGGAACTTTTAGCTCTGTTTTCCCTTGTACGTTTCACACCTTTGAAGGGGACTTCAAAGGGAGAAAAGGGGATCTAGGCGCAGTGGCAAGCTAAGCAAAGAGGGGTTTCATCTCATGGGTCTTTGCTTTCCCCATCTCTTACAGCTCATTTAGAAACATCATTAAACCTGGCCTCACTCTCCCATTTCAGCTTGCTATTTTTTTCACTTCTTCAGTTATCTTTTCCTCCCTTAGTACTATTAGCAGAGTTCTGAGTTATGTCACACTTTCTTGGAATGAAACTCCTTCAGAACAGCAGGAACAGTCAGACACCTCCTCTGGGGAACAACTGGGCTAATGGCATCTCACACCAAACTGGTTTTTGTAGCCTTGCTGGCATCTCAGTAATCTTGAACAAACAAATGCTCTGAAAGTGGTTATTTCATTTGTGATGTGAATGCATGACTCACCTCTAAAGCAGGTTTAAAGAACCTCCTAGGCAAAAAGCATCAATTAACAGCACACTTAATTGGGTGTTAGTCCAGAACTGAGTATATTTGCACAGAGAGCCATAAAAATTGCCACCAGGGTGGTGGTACATAAAAAATGACAATGGGTAGGCTGGCTGGCATCCTTGGAACAAGGTAAGGAAATTGAAGCAGAAAGGGGAGAGAAGCCACATGTGTGTTCTGGCCCTCATTTTAAGTTCTAGACCTTCCTGAGTTTTAGATTGCTTCTCTGTCAAATGAGTGGTTTGGTCTATAATTCCCCTGTGACTGTCCCAACTCAGACTTGGGTCAATTGATAAAGGAGTGGGGTTAAAAGAGGCAAAAATGCCTGGCCCAGTGCTTGGCGTGTAGTAAGTATTCAATATTCGGTTTAGACCCTAACTTACTCTGAGACATGGCGGTGGAATTAGCTTTGTGTGTGGTAGGAAAATGAGGTTTCTTTGACTATTATCTGCTTGTTGTTTTTAGACTTCATTTTTGCTCCCTCCTCTGTCAGCCCAGAGTGAGCATGTTGGCAAACACTTGACTTCACCCTACCCCTAGTATTTGAACTGAATCATACCCTTCTGGTCCCTGGGAAACAGAGCCAGTAAAGTGTTAAGTTATATGCAAAATAACATCCTCTTCACCCCTGGCGCTACCAGTGAGAGACCCAAGCACATAAAAACTAAATTTGACAGGGCCAGGTTTGCTGCATAAACGCCTGATCAAAGCCACTCTTTGAATTTCCGACGGAGAATGTTGGTTAAAATGTCTACAGTTTACCACACAAGATAGTGCTAAAACATTTAAGGGGGTTGGAGTGCCTTAAAGGGCTCAGTAGGTAGGTATCAGTTCCAAACTACAAATTCCTCTGCCCTCCAAATGTAGGTGCTAACTGAATTAATACAGTGTTTAACAGAAAGTTTCCCTTGGTCTTAAAGTTCATCCACCAAGGAGGTTTTATCTGCCTCCTGCTGCTCTGTCAGTGGGTGGGAAGGGCAAAAAGGAAATTACTTTGATTATCCTCTGTTTTCATGATAGCGTGTGGCCTCAGCCTAACTTGGGCTTTGCTTTGCTTTGTTTCTGCTCTCAATTTTTTTTTTTTTTGGTGCCTGTCCTTCTTTTTTCCTGTTTGAATATACAGGGTTTTGTTTGTTTGTTTGTTTGTTTTTCAGTGTGTATCTTTTTTTTTCTGTTTGAAATATGCAGTGTCTTGAAATTTTATATTATTACAAGATACATTCTTTTGGCCTAATGTTGAAGTATAGGTTACAAGGAGGTGGAGGTGGGGCAGTGACACTGTAGTCTAAGGAATGCCTTGAAAGCTTGAATCACTGTTAGGAAACCGCCAGAAGAAACAACTCATGAAATGAATCAGCTTCCGAACACACAAAAGCAAAGTGGGAAGAATTCAATGCAAATCATGAGTGGCCCCTCCAGAATTTCCTTTGTCTGTACTTAGAGTTACAGCAATAGGGATACAAAAGCCCTCTGCAAAATTTCCCCAGATGAAATCAGAAATAAATAAATGGGAAGGGTGAGCAGTGTGAGGAAATACAAACTCTATGAAATGTGCAGGCTTTGTGGTTACAGCACTTTGAACTGATATTCATTCTTGATGTAGGTAAATTCTGTAGCACGGGCACGCCGTGGCTGCCAGCACCTAAGTGTGGACTAATGAGCTTTGAGAGTAAACTCCAACCTTGTGCTGTTGAGACCTGATACATCATTGTGTGAAAGGAAGCGACACTGATTTCTGCCATAATGGATAGCAGAGATGCATTTAAATAAGAGGATTAGTATGTCTGCCTCCTAGGTGGTGAATAAAGTTAATTTGGAATCTTTCATGGTACATGGGCCAATGAGGGTTTGCACAGGAATCTCCCTTCTTTTGACCTCTTAGTGATCACTTTACAGTGGCTCTGTTTAACCACAGAAAGAAATTTTATGAATGTTGGAAGCAGAAGATAGCAACTCATAATAGCACCTAGACATATAGGTTTGGATTTGAACATATATATATGCTTAGGAAAGAAGTGGAGGTCCTCCTTTAGACACCACTGTTTTTGTCAGGCCAGCCATCAGCAGGGATGCATACATGCACATGTGTGTGCATTTAAGGCAAGTACTTTACATATCTTTGCACAGTTCCTACTCAACATGTGAGACCTTTGGAAGCAATATTGTCCAGTTCCATCCCAAGTTTGTGGCTAATAAAAATCTTAAAACTATGGCATCATACAAATCCTTCATGCTTTTTTTGTTTTGTTTTTTGCTTTTCCTTCTATTTCAGCTCACTCTATCACTCGATGAGATAATATGAGATTTCTGCTTTGGAAAGGCCAAGTTTAATGAAGAGAAAGAAAGGAAAAGAAGATGCAAGACTTGAATAAAATCTGCTGCACCTTGTAAATGCTCTTACTGGACATGAAGGAAGGGGGTGAGGGAGGGGGGTGGGATTTTTGGTGCAAGTAGCACATGGTTTAAATATGAATGAACGAACCTGTGATCTAGTCCTTGTCTTGTAATTGTGGATTAATGTCAACGTTAATCAGCCCCTCAAAGGGAGAGAGAAGCTGGACCTTTTCCCTTGCTGTACCATATTCAGCATTTGATTTCCATGGGCTCCGCCATTTATGTGTAAAATTTGAAATGGTTGTCACCTCTCTCTGAGGAGTGAGCTTGAAGCCTCCACGCCAGCTGCTGCTGGAGATTCAGAGCCCAACTGTGGGTCCAAGAGGGAAGCTGGCTGAAGAATGAGGACCACTGGACTCTCCGTTAATCTCTAAGGGGTCTGCTCCCCAGGAACGTTTCCGAACAATGGGGACTTTGTTGGTAGCCATTTGGTAGATGTTCTTTTCTATTTATAAGTGACTTTAAACTTTCCCTTGGCTGTTAAGAAGTTTGTTATAGATATAGCTATTTATTGTTCAATGCCTGCATGCTGAAACAATGCCTACAGCTGTCTTCACATGTATGGACGTGTGTGAATGGTTGTATGTTTTGCACATTTTGTGGCTGTTGAGATGTGCTTTGCTGCACAAACATGAAAAATTTTGAGTTACAATTTGGAGTATAACTGGAGGGTGGGTTGGGGAGGGGTGGATTTTTAAAACGTCAAGACAGGGAAGGATGACAAAATGGAAATTTCAGTGACATCCTAGAGGTAGAGAAACCCAACTTTTAATGGGATTTCATGGGGTTTGGTTGTGCTGATGGGGTAAGGAGAGGCTTCTTTCTGCCCTCTTCCCCCTTCCCATCTGATTTACCGAATTCAGTCTCAGCTGCTGAAATTTGGAAAGGACCAAATTGCTTTACAGTTTTTTTTTTTCTTTGTGTAATATCCTGAAATCCTGGAAAATTCTATGGAATAGGTCTGTATATATATAGGGCACAGGTAAAGGCATTGTCCAAAGTTTATTTATTTATTTATTACCCTATAAGAATGCTTTGCCATAACCACACTTAATGGGGAAAAACAGAAGTGTCACAGATGTAAATTAAATCATCAGATTTACTTGACCTGAACTGGTTCTCTTCTTGCCATATGATTTAGCAAGTTCTAGAAGGTCGCCAAGACAATAATCACATTGGCACAATGTATGCTTTAGTGCTCACCCTTAGGCAGATCTCTTTTTAAAAACTCTTTGGTGCACAAGTAACACATTTGGCCACAAAACACCAAAGAATTGTCTGCAGTGGCCCCTATTGAGAAGTTTTCCAGTAGAGTTGGAAATCAGTTGTGAATACATTCTTTGCTAGTTGGAGTGCTTGTTTACTGAGCATGTGCCGTCCTAGGTATTAGTGCTAGTCTCAAATAGGTGCTTCCCCTGAGGTGCGGGGGACGCCCAAAGTTTGCAACTCAAACTGCTTTCATTGATGTTTCTCACATTGCTGTATTTTAGAAAATAGGGGTTAAGACTGATAACAACCTTTTACATTGTGACCGTGTTTGCATTGTCTAATGACAGATAAATCCTTAACATTTCTCTCCACCTTAGTACTTTAGACTAATTGTGCTTGTCCGTCCATGCCGTGAATGAGTGGGCTGTAGTTGGGCCAAAATAAATGAGCCGTTGGAAGAAAAGAATCACAGTACTTTCCAGCAGTCAGTCCCGGGGTTCCTAGAAGTGTTCTGAGCAATGCAAATGTCTAATTGTCCCCCAGCGGGCATAGTCAGTGTCGTTTATATTGTAGCAGTTACAGCGCTGTAGTTTATGATGCAAATCTGCCAAGAGAGATGTATGTGTCACTGCGTGGCTTCTGAAAGCAGGTTGAATTTTCTGCAGCTGTTTCAAAGTTGGGGTCTGTCCTTGAATCCTCTGTTAATTACTGTGTGTGAGCCAGGGGGAGCCGTGTTAAGCGTTGGGCCCCCAGCCTGCAGGGAACTTTCTGGACTCCCACTCTTTGAATTGATGTAGGCATTTGGTCTCACTACTTGACCATTCTCACCCAGTGAAACGTCCCACACTTTGAAGCAAATACAATTCACAGCACAGTACACACAAAAACCTTGGCATAAGACAGAGAAGGTTCTTCTTATTTTGTGGGCTGGTTGCTGTAGAAACACATAACAAAGGGCAGCCCTCCACTTCTGGTAGAATTGTGTAGCCCCTTTTCTCTGGGCTTGACACCTGTCTTGAATGAGAGTGATTAGAGCCGCATAATATCCCTCGCTTGGCTATTGACTATGTGGTTCACGTACAAAACTCTGTATAAGTTGAAGGAAAATGTTCATGTTCATATGTACTTGTTTGCTATGACTACATTTTGAGGTTTTGTAAAACTGTTATTTTTTTTTTTCACAATGTGAAACTGAAGGTCAATAAATTATTAGAGATTTTCTCTTCATTATGTGTGTGGGTCTTTATTTGAATACATAATTTGAGCCTTTTCTCGTTTGTCCAAAGAAGGGTCATTTCAGATATTGCGAAGATGTTTTATTTCATCATTTAGTGATACTTACAAAGGTAATTTTGCATATTAAATAAAACTTGTTGACCATTAGAGTATCTCTAAGCAAAGCAAAATACCTCATTTATGGGTTCTTCATAGCTGGGAATCTAACGAGTCACACACCATGCCATATTAAGACAGACAGCATACTTCATAATAGAAGGAATTTAGTTTTTTGAAATCCTCACGTGGGTTATATTTTGATAGAAAGCTGCTGGAGAAGGAGCTGGAGTTCAATCCTCTTTTCATCTGCTGACATCCGCTTTAGAAATCATTTAAAGTGGAAAGATATGCGTGTTATTTCTGTACTGGTACAGAAAAGCACAAGCTTAACCCCCTCAGGAACACTTAGCTTCTTCCAAGCTGATGGCTGTCCTAGCTGGCTCTGCAAAAGGCAGCTGAAGCCTCCTGCCCCCACCTCATGATAGCTTCATGTCACACTGAGATGCCCCTTTATCACTTGGATTGGACTCCTTATTGTTTCAGTGTGCAGAGCAAGGTTGGGCATAACCTTTTCCGGGTAGAAAATAAATATTACCTAATTGGAACTCTAGGAGCGCTCACAAGTAGGCATAATGCAATTACAGACTTTGGACTTTGACCAAGATGCCAGAGCAGACGCCTTGGGTTCGACAGGAGGATCATTTGGTTCTGTGCTGTGTGAAGCTGGTCTAGAGCCAAGCCTTGGGGGACCAGTGTCAGTCCTCAGATTCCAAGTGCACGATGTTGAAGACCCATGGAAACCCTGTTGTTGACACCATATGTATGACACCAAATGATAGGGAATTAGGGAAGGTTAGTTAGGAGTTGACGGATGGGATTTAGACTCAGGAAAAGGTCTTGATGTTAATCCCTAGAGGGGTTGAGAATGGTTCCTATAGAAATAATTCTGAACAGAACTTTCATTCTCTGGAATTGTTTCTCTTTATCATCTCAGTTGGAACATGTAGACAGATAAAAAAGATATTTCAAATTCTGAATTTTCATTCACTTGGAAATTTCATTTCATTTAGATCACCCCAAACAGTGGCTAGGATAATAAAACTGGCCACAGCAGGGAAACGGGCTGGAGGTCGGCAGTCCAGGGCCGCGACAGCACCCCCACGAGGCCATCAGTCCTCATCCTTACGGGATGGCAGCTGCCCCTCATGGCATCACATCCACTTTTCCAGGCAGCAAAAGTAGAGCAGACAAAGGGGAAAGGGCTCATGCCAGAGGACAGTCTCCCTTTTTCTTGGAATAGTAATAGTTTACCCAAAAGGCTCACCCGGGAGACTTCCACTTACCTCTCAGTGGCCAGAACTGGGACACGTGAACTTGCCAAGGTATAAGAGAGCCTGGGGCAGGCAGTGCTTTATCTCACACACTGCCACCCCACAGCAATGTGATTTAATAGGAAGGAACAAAGGGAGAGCAGACATTGGAGCGGGGACTACACAGATTACCCCCTGCAGTAGCTGGGCTTGTCTACTCCAGCAACGGTCCCCAGCCTTTTTGGCACCAGGGACCGGTTTTGTGGAAGACAGTTTTTCGATGGATGGGGACTGGGGCTGGAGGTGGCAGTGGCAGGGATGTTTCTGGGATGAAACTGTTCAACCTCAGATCATCAGGCATCAGATCAAGCTTGTCCAATCTGCAGCTCAGGGCAACTTTGAATGCAACCCAACACAAATTCATACACTTTATTAAATTATTTGTGATTTTTTTTTAGCTCATTAGCTATTATTACAGTGTTTTATGTGTGGAAGAAACAATTCTTCCAACGTGGCCCATGAAGCCAAAAGATTGATTGGACACCCCTTCATTAGATTCTCATAAGGAGTATGAAAAGCAGATCCCTCACATGTGCAGTTTACAATACGGTTTGAGCTCCTATGAGAATCTAATACCCCTGCTTCCCCCGCTCCACTGATCTGACAGGAGGCGGAGCTCAGGCAGTAATGCTCACTCGCCAAGGCTTGCCTCCTGCTGTGCTGCCTGCCCACTTCCTAAGAGACCACGGGTACTGGTCCATGGCCCAGGGACCAGGGACGCCTGTACTACAGGGAATCATCCAAGAGGCATTGTAAATAATAGCCCCATTCACTGAATGATGACTATTTAGAGCTTGCTATATGGCTGGCTCCCTTGCCATATAGCAAGCTCTGAATAAATAGCTGAGATTGTGCTAAGGACCTGCTTTGCAGTCATCTCATTTAATCCTCATGACAAATTTAGGTAAATATAGGGAGATTTCTTAACATCTCTGAGCCATAGATCCTCTGTCTGTAAAATAAGCATGACTAACATGCTTTCTGATAGAAACATTTCATAATATAAGAAATTTAAGAGAAAGTACCAGGCTCAGTACCTGGCACACAATAGGTCCTCAGTAATTTTTGGTTGTCATTTGACAACAGTATGGGGAGAGATACATATGTATAAATCTGAGTGCTTACTCTGTGCCAGGGACTATGTCAAGGGTTTGCATGCCTCTCATCTTGCTCATCCTCCAGGCAGCCCTATGGGAGCAGGCATTAGTATTACTCTCATTTTGGAGAAGAAGAAACGGGTCTTGAGAGATTATATAACTTGCCCGAGGGAGTGGTGGAGGTGGATTTCAAGGCACACTCTGACCTGCTCCTCCAGGTCTAGGAATGTAGAGGAAGGTGATTTACGGGGCTGAGCCTGACTCTGAGAAACCCAGGGCTGCCCTGTGTCCATCGTGTCCAGAACACACGATTCTGTGAGGTAGGTCGAGGAGACTTGCAGCTGCTGAGCCCCGCCCTGGACACAAGGACTGAAGAAGCCAATGGAAAGAGTCAGTTGAGACTCAAAATGTTCCTTGATAACCAGAAGATAAAGTTGTAGGGAATTTTTTTTTTTTTTTTTTGAGACGGAGTTTCGCTCTTGTTACCCAGGCTGGAGTGCAATGGCGCGATCTCGGCTCACTGCAACCTCCGCCTCCTGGGTTCAGGCAATTCTCCTGCCTCAGCCTCCTGAGTAGCTGGGATTACAGGCACGCGCCACCATGCCCAGCTAATTTTTGTATTTTTAGTAGAGACGGGGTTTCACCATGTTGACCAGGATGGTCTCGATCTCTTGACCTCGTGATCCACCCGCCTCGGCCTCCCAAAGTGCTGGGATTACAAGTGTGAGCCACTGCGCCCAGCCAGTTGTAGGGAATTTTTAAATAAATGGGGGCTTCTGGGAGGTTGTTACGCTTGATCATTCATTGAGCTATACACAGATGCTTTCAGGGTTATTCTGTTTATAAGACGTTTATTGACTGATTGATTGAATATACCCATGGATCATGGCCAGACCATGTATAAGAATAGAACTCTGACCCACAATCTGCAGCAACCAGCCCAGGAAACCAACACATTATCTATAGTGATCAGCCCAGGAAGCCAGCCTGCTCTTTGTAAATCAGACCTATAGGAAGTCAGCCCTGAAGGAAGTCAGACCACTATCTCTGGCAACTGGTTTAGAAAGCCAGATAATAACCCCTGTATTATTCACAGTCAGCCCCAAATGGCCAGGACTTGATTAATAACAGGCTGCTTCCCTAATTTTTGTCCTTGCTTCTAACTAAGGACCAGCCAGAGATAGCTAAATATACACCCTTACCCAGACACCACAGGATACCCACTTCTGGTTGCCCCACCTGCAGCTTCCCTGTGCCAACAGCCTCCAATCAAACCTGAAGACATCCCTTTTTTCCCCACAAGGAAACTTTCCCTTTTCTCTGTCTTCTTTTGAGTCTCTGCCAAAATGCAAGTGACAGTGGCTGACTCCCTTGCCATGTAGCAAGCTCTGAATAAATAGCCTTTGCTTGTTCACATTTGGCTGGTCATTGTTTATTTCCACAGACAAATGTTTGCTCAATAAAATAATTAAATGTTTCAATAAAAAGGTTCACAAAAATGAAGTGGGGACAAACATTTTGGGTTCTAGGTAAGCTGGGTTTTCAGAAGGTTGTTATCCTCCTGACTATCTGGGTAAATGAAATGTACATAGCGCATATAGCATAAGAAAAATGGATTTTGAGTTAATGGGGTTGAGATTAGGGAATCTGGTTTGCAAAAGGAGAACAGTTGCTTTGTTTGGGAATATTGTGAATAAAGTGAGAACACTTAAATAAGTTTTACAGCTATATTCATGGTGTACATGAATGTATGAATAAATGCAAAAACTTAGCGGTTAATTCCTGGTCTTGCCTGTCACAAATCTTAAGTGCTTTGCCTGTCTGACACATACTCAGACTAAACCATCTGTCCTGCATTTGAATTTAATCACAGACAATGAATTTTAAAGCTCTGTTATATGTCAGATATTGGACAATTAGGTGCAAGACCTAACTTTCAGAGGGGAAAAAATGTACATTGAGGCATGACGATGAATTAAAAGCAATTTGACTAAGTAAATTATAAATCTACCATAATCTTGTCCAGCTCTGCTTACAGCCCAGCTCGCTTTGTGAGTCCTGGGGAAATCAAATGAGACAAAGTTTCTGTCTTTCTCTCTCTCTCTCTCTCTGGTCCTGTTTCCTTGGCAACCATAATCTTTATCTCTGCAAAGATGGGGGACTGCAGTGAGGAAAGGCAGTTGAAATTTCAGCAAAGTATCTCACTAACCCTTTTCTTGTGTTATCAGATGATTTGTTTTGTTATGAATCGTTATTTTACACCTGCTTTTTAGATAACATGGGGAGTGTTTATTGGATATCGTAGAAAGGCTGTGAGGATTTCTTTTCCATGGGATATGCTAATATTGTGTCCACAAAGAAGATGCAATCAGCGTCTTGGTAGACACAAATTAGGCATCTGCAAAGTGGGAACTAAAACCTCTCTCACTCTCTCTCTGTCTCTCTCTGAGGTTCTAACGAATACATATGCAGGCTCTAAATTGCAAATACACCTGCCCCCCTCACCCACCCACATACATTCTGGGCAAGGCATTGCTGCCAGGAGAACCATTTGCAGAGAACAAATTTTGTAATTTTGAAATAATTTCTATACTCTGAGGGGAAGGAAAGGAGAAAGGAAAAGCAGAAGATAACCTTGGGGGGAATGTGTCTGGTGATGGTGGCCTCTTCACAGCCCTTTCTGGTACTTTCGGAGGGTCCGTCTATTCAAGAGATGGAGGGGGCCAACCAGAACTCTTTTTCAAAATGGGAATACCTAAACTGCATTTTGAGGGCTGTTAGTCATTCACACATTCGTATGAATCAGGCCCATCTGAAGGCTGGGTGGGGGTTGGGAGTGGGGCTCAGACCTAGGGAGACACCAGGAATTAGGAGGCTCGTAGGCGTGGGAGAAGAATGAGAAAGGCACATTTTGACTTTGAAGTGTTATGGCTAGAGAGGGGGAGAGACGAATAGGCAGAGCACAGAGGATTTTTTGGGCAGTAAAACTATCCTTATGATACTACAATGAGGAATATCTGTCATTAAACATTTGTCAAAACCCACAGAATGTGCAACACCAAGACTCAACCCTAAGTAAACTGCGGACTTTGAGCGATAATGGTGTGTCAGTAGGAGCCTAAGAAATGCAGGTTGTAACAAATGCACCACTCTGGGCTGGGATGTTGACAGGGAGAGGGAGGTTGTGCTGTGTGGGGGCCAGGAGGTATTTGGGAACTCCGCTTTTTGCTCCATTTTGCTGTGAACATAAAACTACTCTAAAAAAATAAAGCCTATAATGCTTTCCTCGCCCCCAAACACCCTATGAAAACATTGGAAACAAAAGGAGTCTTTTAGGATTGTCAGATAAATTGTTTCATAAAGCATAGAAAGTATTCATTTAAATGTTATCTTGAATGGACTTCATGTACAGAAAGAGAGGAAACTCTTTCTCCCTACAATATGGTTAGATATATATTTGGTTCCCTTCTTACACACAGCTCCTAAAATCCTAGGAATTGCCAGAGAGATGGGCATCTTTTGTATGCTAGTAAGACGACTGGTGGCTGGGGGACCCTAGGTGGCTTCAGGGAGAGGGCTGCATAGGCATGATTAGAGGATTGGGATTTTTTAGCCCCACCCTTCCAACTTTGCGGGAGGCCAGGACTGAAGGTTAAGTTGATCACCAACGATTAAGGATGTAATCAACCATGCTTATGTAATGAAGTTTCCATAAAAACCCAAGAAGGGCTGGGCTTGAGAGCATCTGGATAGCTGACCACATGGAGGTTTCTGGGGGGTGATGTATCCGAGAGGGGATGGAAGCTACTTGTCTTTTCCCATATACTTCACCCTATGCTTCTCTTCATCTGTATCCTTCATAATGTCCTTATAATAAACGAGTAAACATAAGTAAAGTGTTTCTGCATTCTGTGAGCAGCTGTAACAAAGTACCAAACTCAAGTAGCAAGCTGTGGGAACTCTGATTTCTAGTCAGCTGGACAGTGGTGACAGGCATCTGAAGCAAGGGCGGTCTTGTGGGACTGCAGTCTCAGCTTTTGGGATCTGACACTATTGATTTGGACAGGAGAAAGAAATACTGGGTAGAAGAGGGCAGTTCCCTGTCAAGAGCCCCACCCTCAAGCCTGGAAACCCGTGGCCCTAAATGGAAGCAGGCATTTCTGATTTTGCCCCAAAATGTTGCCTTTGGGGCTGCCCCCCATCCTGTACCCATATAAACCCCAAATCCCAGGCTCCACAAATAGATGAGCAGATGAACAGAAGAGAAGAGGAGCAGAAGAGTGGCACAGCAAAGGAGAGAAGAGAAGGAACGTCTGAATGTCGAGAGGAGTTTGGCTGGGGACAGTTGGAGAGGAGATCAGCCACAGGGTGGCCAAATTCCAGGGGAAGGTCATCTTCCTACTCCATCCTCTTTCCAGCTCCCCACCCATCCTGCTGAGAGCCACCTCCATCATTCAGTAAAATTCCCCGCATTTACCATCTTTCATTGTCTTTTAGAGACAGAGTGTCACTCTGTCGTCCAGGCTGGAGTGTTGTGGTGCCATCTCGGCTCACTGCAACCTCTGTCTCCCGGGTTCAAGCAATGCTCCTACCTCAGCCTCCTGAGTAGCTGGGATTATAGGCATGTAGAACCATGCCCTGCTAATTTTTCTGTATTTTTATTAGAGATGGGGTTTCACCGTATTGGCCACGCTGGTCTTGAACTCCTGACCTTGTGGTCTGCCTGCCTTGGCCTCCCAAAGTGCTGGGATTACAGGCATAAGCCACCATGCCCGGCCTCCATCTTTCAATTTGTTCCTGTGATCTGATTCTTACTGGACATCAGACAAGAACCCAGCTACCAAGAGGGCACTGAATTGGTTAACAGTGACGCCATCTGTGGATGGCAGAACTAAAAGAGCACCATAGCATGCCCACTAGGGCTTCGGGAGTTGTAGGCACCCACCCCCAGATGCTACTGTGGGGCTGGAGCCCACACTTGCCCCAGTTCCTACACCTGCCCATCTGCATGCTACCCCTCCTGTAAGGGATCTGACCACTTGGTGGCTGCAGAACAGATGAGCCATACCCCTGTTGCACATCCTGTGGGGGAGTTCCAGGGCGTTGGGGGAGGGGGGAGGTTGGTCACGGAACTCTCCCGTCTCACTATCTCCATGTAGATAGTGCCAGAATTGAATTATATTAGTGGACATACCACTAGTGTGTGCTGCAGAATCTGCAGAATTGCTTGGTTGATGTGTGGGAACCCCCACCTCCACTCCACATCTCGCGTTGAAAGTCTTGAGTGACAGAATTAGTGTGGGAAAAAGCCCATTCAGTTTTTGCCCTATCTCTAACACTTTCATTCCTGCATTCCTTGTTTCAGGACCCAGAATCAGGCCAGCACTAGTGGAGGTTCAGAGAATCGAGTTCTGAAGCCTGACCCAGAACCCAGCTACCAATTATAACATCACTTCTAGGAGGATATGAGTCCCACATTCCCAGCAACTAACTCATAGCTCACTCATAAGTTAATGCTAGTCTGCATTTTGGCAAATACCTATACATAGATATCTGTACTCCCAGTATAAATATTGAATCAGAAATTTTTATTTTTGTAATATTTACTTCTTAGAACACTTAGTGTTCAAATTTAATTACTGCAGTATATTTTTATTTTCCTTTTTAGGTGTTTCCTTGGGGCAGAAATTGAAATGCCCATATGACTAGAAATTTATTTCATTCATTTATTTCTGGGGGAAAAACCATGAAAAGGGTAATAATCACTGACAGAAATGTGGAAATGTTCAAAGAGATAAACCAAACCATTTGGGAAGAACAATGGCCCTTTCAAAGAGTTCCACTACAGCTGATTGGGGATAGCTGGAGGGAGGCAGAGCCTTACTCTTGCATGGCAGTAGGTTGGCCTTGCTGGCCTGCGCTAGGACAGGGCTCCTTGAACTTCCTGTGAAGAGGCAGCCTTGGGACCCATGGGGTGGAGAAGGCATGGGGTGGGGCACAGAAGCACCATAAGGTTGTGATGATGCTGTTGGGTGCCCTTTGCACCCAGCAAACTGGAGAGAAGGTTGTGAGGAGGATGAATCTAGGGCAGTGACTGCTGGCATAACCTCTGGAATGGCACTCCCAGATTCTCCTGCTTTCCAAGAACCAGGACCAAAGGCAGAGAACCTTGGAGTCCCAAGGTCCCTGGGTGGGCACCTCTTGTGCTTGGTCGTATAACATCCAGTGAGTTACAGAAGGCTGGGTGGTGAGCTGTCTTCCTACTTCTGAGAACAAGGGATGGGCATGACTCCTCCCTTTGAGTCTCTAAGGATGTGGATACATGCTGTCTCAGGACCAGAGGGGACAGGAGCTGCCTTGGAAGGGGCTGCTGGAATTGCACCTGGACACCAGAGGCCAGGCATTAGCCCTCCACAAGGAGCAGAAAGAAGGGGAGACAGAGAGAGGAGACCACCTGCCCATCCTCCAGTCTCCAGGCCTAGCCTACATACACAAACTCTTATCCACAGGTGGGCTGAGAAAGATATCAGAGTCTACAATGGCCATAGCATTAGTGTCTGTAAACTGTGGTACTGGGCAGAACCTACAAGAAAAGTAAGGTAAGAGAGGCAAAGGAGAGGAGCCGCTGGTGCCCAGCACAGGAACCCCACAACCCACTACCAGATGGGAAACATCAGGGTTTAGAGAAAATGTTTTCTTGTTTTTTTGAGTCAGGATCTCGCTTTGTCATTCAGGCTAGAGTGCAGTGGCATGATCACAGTTCACTACAGCCTCGATCTCCTGAGCTCAATCGATTCTTCCACCCCAGCCTCCCAAGTAGCTGGGACTACCATAGTCACGATACCTGGCTAATTATTGTGGTATTTTTTGTAGAGATGGTGGTTTCCCTATGTTGCCCAGGCTGGTCTCGAACTCCTGGGCTCAAGTGATTGATCCACGGCCTCAGCCCTCCAAAGTGCTGAAGTTACAGGTGTGAACCACTGCACCCACTTAAGAAAAAAATGTTGTCGATTCTGTGCTTTCCTTCACTGGGGTCTGGCCTGGGTCATGGTCTGGAAGTGCTCCCTACCTTCTCTGGCTCTCCCCTCTTCATTTCTTCACTAGAGTTTCTCCCTATAAATCTCTTGCTCGCTGAATACTGCCTGGGCGTCTGCTTCTTGGAGGACCCAAACTAAATCAGGAGGTTTACAACTACAGACAAAGATTGAAATCATTGCTACCCATCACTCATGCTTATGGCTCTGTGGTTTCCTGTGTGGGCAGGGCAGGCATAGGGACAGGTGGGGAAAGACTTTAGAGGAGACAAGATGCCAGTGATCCATCTTCGAGCAGCTCACTTCCAGAGGGATCGTTTCTTCCCTTTCTTTTTTGTATTTGGGGAGATGACTCAATGGTTTTGCAAACTTCTCAGCATTTGGCATAATCTGCCTGAGCATAGTGAGACGACTGCTCTGTTCACAACTACGCTGCAATTTTAGACACAATTTTCAGAGCAGCTCAGCACCTAACAACGCTAAAAACCTTGGTGATAATTTCAAGCTCCGTAACATCTGCTTATTTCATTTTGTTACAAGTCACCTGGGCAAAAACTCTTCCTAACTCTGCCCCATGAATGAGCCAATATCCAATTAGAACATTCTGCATAACAGCAGGAGCAATCATCCTATGGCAATCCATAAGGAAAACCTTAAAGGGATGGCGCTTCTCCATGTTAACAAAACAAAATCATTATTTTTCTTTGTTGCTCGAATGGCCTATTTGCCAATGTCTTGCCAGCTCTAACAGCTTATTCTCTGAGAAAGAAATAGTCATGGTTTCTTTGAGAAAAACTTCTCCTTCTATTTTGGGGTTTTAAACAAAAGGATCTGGGAGCCATTTAATGTGCATCGTAAAATAATGTGGTTCTGTAATAGCGTCATGGGCAGTTTCCAGTCGCTTTAAAAGCATGCCTATTACATCTACTCAAGATTTTCCAGTGGAGACCTTTGAGCATTGTTATGAAGTAGACACCAAGGATACTGAGTCCCACGGCAATTTCTCCTCCATTATTTTTTTTCAAATTGCTAGATGTTATCAGGAAAGAAAAAAATCAGTTGATTGAATGCATCTGCAAGGAGCTTTTGGCTTCGGAAGCAGGAGAAGCCCACACCGGTCGCCTTCAGCTTATTATATATCCTGAACCCTGTTTGGCACGTGTCTTTCTTCAAGGTCAGTTTTCTGTCTCTTGTGTATAGTTCTGGAAGATGCCTAAAGAATAATGCCTTGGAAAATACCACAAATTGACATCACTATTGTAAGGTACACGGATGTACTTTGGTCAATAATTAGGCGGAGGCGGACGTCCAGGCCTGTGTGACTCAGTGGGACTGGTGTGCAGGTGCTCACCTCCACTTGTTATATAACCTAACCTGTTTTTTGTTTGTCTGTTTGTTTTTGTTATTGTTGTTGTTTTTTGAGATGGAGTCTCACTCTACAGCCCAGGCTGGAGTGCAGTGGTGCAGTCTCAACTCACTGCAACCTCCGCCTCCTGGGTTCAAGCGATTCTCCTGTCTCAGCCTCTGGAGTAGCTGGACTACAGGCGCGTGCCACCACGCCTGGCTAATCTTTTGTATTTTTAGTAGAGATGGGGTTTCACCGTGTTAGCCAGGGTGGTCTCTATCTGCTGACCTCGTGATCCGCTCGCCTTGGCCTCCCAAAGTGCTGGGATTACAGGCGTGAGCCACCGCACCCGGCTATATTACCTGTTTGCATAAGCTCATTCTTGGCTCAGAGCCACTATGGTTTGTAAAAGGTATAACTGCCCTGCTGATACTGTGCAGGCACTCTTGGGTTCAGCTTGGCATGGCTTGGGGATGTGCTGGTGCCCAGAGAAAGAGAGAGAGAGCTAGAGCTGTCTGTTTGCAGATGGACAGAGGGGAGCCAGGGGAGGCACAGCTCAACATGGCTTGTGCTGGTTCCCAGAGGGAAAGAGTTAAGCTGCTGACCCTGAAGGCAAGAGAGAGCCGGCTGTGCAGCTGTGTGTGGGAGCAGCCGGAGCCGCAGAGCCGGAGCAGACAGTCGAGATAAAGGCGGACGGTGTAAGAGGGCTGCTGATGAGGGAGGTTAAATAAAACTACATTTTGCTTGCTTACAGCCCCCTGAGTGTTCTTTCAGCTCTTCACCCACCCACCCACTCCCCTCGGACCTCAATATGGGCGCGAACCTGACTCTGGACCTGACAATTGGCCTAGTCGGGGACCTAACAACTATCTTGATGCCATCTGCTGGGACCTGAGAAGAGTTTGGGCCCTTTAGTGGGGCAAGCATTGCCCACGGTAATCCTCATCTAGCATCCTCAGCCAAGCTCTAAGAGTGTAGCAAATGACTGATGGTAGTCTGAATGGATAGAATCCTGTCTGTAGCAAACTTCCCTTTCTGTGTGCCAAGCAGGTTTTCTATGAACCCTCTCTTTACCCCAAAGACAAAGCTCTCACATCAGCATGGGATCAGAACTGGTTACCAGTCCGGGGTTTATAGCTGATCCTGAATCCTGATTCTCAGCCTATGCTTAATTTTCTGTGGTGACAATCAAAGCTCATTAAAAAGCTGACACATTGTTTCCAGCCTGTCTCTGTGATTTAATGAAAAGTCTTAAGGAAGGAGGAGCAGAAACTGTATTAGTCACAGAAAAAAAGTCTGGAGCCTCCCTTTTTATCTCATGAAGTTATTTGTAATTTGAGAGTAATTCAGAGGCTTCCACGAAGGGCCCCTTCTGTTGAAATGTTAAAAGAAGATGAAGTTAAACCTAATCAGTATGTTGTCCTTCATCCAGAGGAAATATTGACGAGCTAAAATAGAATCACTGACAGCCACCTGCCTTCTTGTAAATTCATCTTAGAATTTAAACTGAAGGAGAAATGACAGATAATGAAGAACAAGTTTTTTCAACGCAGAGGAAAAGTTGATTGGAGACTTTTTAAGTTTTAGCCTGATAAATATAATTTCAATCTTTTTTTTTTTTCTCAAATTAAAATATCGAAGTAACTCAGGCTGTTTCTGTTATAGTGTGGTGCATAAAACTACATTGATTTAAATAGTAATAAGTACTCACTTGCTATTTAACCTGATTGTCATAGTTCCTGATAGGAATATTTTCCAGGGAATTTGAAGAAATAGTTTTGGAGGTGAGGTTTGGGTCTTTATGTGCTACCTATTTTAGGATGAGCACAAAAATGCACCATAAGCCCAACTGAAAAATGATGACATATTAGCTTGCTATTGGAAGATAATTTAAAAATTACCCAGCTTTTGAAAAACTAAGAATCAAGGTAAATCCTTGGCTAAGCCTTTATAACTAATGAATTTTTTAAAGACTGTATACGCCTGAGAAGTACTGAATGTATTTAACTGATTGAAAAGATTAATTAGCTCATTGCTATAGGAAACACCCTGTTCCATTTTATATCCATGAAGGCCATGGGTCAGCAACCAATAACAGGCTAATGGGGCTAGACCAGATTGGATACCTGTTTAACCAGTGGTTCTCAATTCCTGAAGGTGCTCAACCTTCCACTGTCTATTAGACTCACCCAAAGGACTTTGAAAACTAATGGCCAGGCATGGTGGCTCACGCCTGTAATCCTAATACTTTGGGAGGCCAAGGAAGGTGGTTTGCCTGAGCTCAGGAGTTTGAGACCAGCCTGGGCAACATGGTGAAATCCCGTCTCTACTAACAATACCAAAAAAAAAAAAATTTGCTGGGCCTGGTGGCGTGCCTGTAGTCCCAGTTACTTGGGAGGCTGAGGCACAAGAATGCTTGAACCCAGGAGTTCAATCTTCCAGTGAGCAGAGATTGATTGGTCACCGGACTCCAGCCTGGGGGGAGGTGATAGAGTGAGGCTCCATCTCAAAAATAAATAAATAAATAAATAAAGGAACTACTGATGCTCAATTTCAGTCCTGATGCCCCCACCCCACCCCAGGTCATGACTTAATTGGTCTGGGATCAGGTACCTGCCTGTGTAAGCTTTTGAAGCTTCTTAGGTGAATCTAAATGCTTTAACCCAAAGCAGTTCAGGCAGGTGGTGCCGGGATCACAAAGAGAATGAGGAGAATCTCTCTGACTCAAACCTACTTTTGGCAATTACAGTGGCATTGCCCTGAGTTTATGGGTGGAAACTTCAAGTTTTGTGCACATGAGTGTGTGTGTGCGTGTTTGTGTGTGGGGGGGAATGTGTGGTAGTGAAGGGTGCACAAACTGTTTAAAATTTAGACTCTTTTCTCTGATAGTTGGGGTTGGGGAAGTCTCTATTTTTGTCCCTGTCTATACCATAGCACACAGGGACTGGCTTTTTAGACGAGTTATCCATGGCTCAAAGGTTGTAGAGTCCCAGTTTCAGTAAGTTTATTAGGAGAGCTTTTCAGAAATGATATACCATATCCCCATTCTCCTTTATTTTGGACCAGCATAGAACTGGAAATAGACTTTTTGGTTTTAACTAGTTTTAACAAGTCTTACTTATTTTTTTACTCTGGGGAAAGAAAATGTATTCTTCATTACTAATAAATGCCTCATCTAGCATGGGGCTGGATCTGTGAGTGGGATGTATGCTTATTGTAGCTATGAATGTACTTTTACAATTAGAATTGGTGCCCACCTTTAAGAACGGCTTCTGTTTAAAAGCTGATAAATAAGAACTGGTCATTTGAAATCTGAAGCACATCTTTCTCCAGAGGGTGCCATCTTTAATGGGTGAAATTTCTGTAATGGCTTCCAAAGTTTTGTGGTTCCAATGTAGCTGATCCCTCATACCACACTAGTTAGGTTGCTGAGCACAGGTGAATTTGGTTAGAGGTGGAGCAGGGAGGATCAGTCATTCTGAACTTATTAATCTGCACCTTGTCTTTTTCTCTTAATATGTTATTGAGTTTGTTCAATGTGAGTATTTTTCTCATTTTGTTTTCTTTTCCCCTGAAAGGGAGTTAGACATGTAAAACATTAGGAATAAAGTAGACATGTTGGCTAGGGCTTATATTTCCACTCAATTACCAGATATATTCAACCAGAGTCTTTGTTCTCGTTTCACATTCTGTTGACCTCCTCAATTCGAGCCGCTTAATAAACACTCGTACTTCACTTCTAACTTCCTTCTTTGGTTCCCTTACCAGTTTAGACCAGGGATTTCAAGCATGTTTGAATAGATGGAATCAGTAGTGTATTCTCAGTGGCTTGGCGAAGGAAAGAATTTCTCAATCTTCCATAGCATTATTTTTTTAAATTATACTTTAAGTTCTGGGGTGCCTGTACAGAATGTGCAGGTTTGTTACACAGGTGTACACGTGCCATGGTGGTTTGCTGCACCCATCAACCCATCATCTACATGAGATATTTCTCCTAATGCTATCCCTCCCCTAGCCCCCCACACTCTGACAGGCATGTGTGATGTTCCCCTCCCTGTGTCCATGTGTTCTCATTGTTTAACTCCCACTTATGAGTGAGAACATGTGATGTTTGATTTTCTGTTCTTGTGATAGTTTGCTAAGAATGATGGCTTCTAGCTTCATTCATGTCCCTGCAAAGGACATGAGCTCATCCTTTTTATGGTTGCATAGTATTCCATGGTGTATATATGCCATATTTTCTTTATCCAGTCTATAATTGGTAGGCATTTGTGTTGGTTCCAAGTCTTTGCCATAGCATTATTTTATAGAAGTGGTCTGTTGGCAAACAGCTCAGACCTCCAAAACACTTTTTTGACAGTGTCGTGCTCTGTCAACCAGGCTGGAGTGCAGTGGCATGATCATAGCTTACGGCAGCCTCAAACTTATGGGCTCAGGTGATCCTCCCACTTCAGTCTCCCAAGGAGCTCAGACTACAGTCATGCACCACCATGCCCAGCTAATTAAAAAAAATTTTTTAGAGATAGGGTCTTGCTTTGTTGCCTAGGCTGTTCTTGAACTCCTGGCCTCAAGTAAGTCTCCTGCCTCAGCCTTCCAAAGTGATGGGATTACAAGTGTAAGCCACCACACCCAGCCTTTCAAACCACTTTTCTTATTATCTTTGTAATGCATTTGATACTCCCATTGTGGGTTGTAGACTTGGCGTGGTTGAACTTCTCACAGTGATGTGCCAGGATCAACAGTAATCAATACTGTTTTGGGATGTAAGAGCTGATGCATTGAGCAGCAGAGCAGGCATGTGACAGGATATTACGCTAATTTTATGTGGGAGAGAAGGTAACCTGTTTATCTCTGGAAGAAAATGAACATGTAAAGCATTTACTCAGGTTGACTGGGCTACCTTACACAGCCTTCCCATTTTTAAAAGCAACAGTAATATTTTTATAAAATCTCTCTCTGAAGTACAAATGACATGATGAAGTAGTAAATGTGCCATTTATTATGGACTCGATTTTTAGCTTTGAACTGACTGTGGAATAGAATTGTACACATTTATGTATTAATGAAATGAAAGTTCAGTGAGTGAGAGCATTTCTTTCTTAAGCCAATATCTTCGTTCTTGGGAATTAGTGCTTTTTAAAAAAATGTTGAGGCAGGCCCCGCACCATGAGAGTAAGGCAAACAGTATCACTGCTGCAGCAGGAACACCTGGCCTAACCTTATTTTCCTAGCTTGCAATTACATGAACTTACGTCACTGGAAGCAGAATGTGCTCAGTTATGCAGTGTCTTTAATCTGGAATATCTCTGTACTTGAAAAACATTATTGCTTTAACCATCCTCACACCCCTAAAAGAAATTAAAGGTGGGAACTCTGAACCAGCATTTCAGTATTGCAGGTGAAGGAATTAAGAAAGAGATGCTGAGTGACTAAACAGCCTCTGCAATACCTGGTCGGCCTGGGGGCAGCAGGCTAGGCTGAAGAGGCGGGGCCAAGCTTTCAGTCTCTGATCGGTGTTGAAACTCCAACGACCAAGGAACTTGATGACCTAGTGGCACACTGAAGACTTAGATTAACAATTGATTGGAAAGGAGTCACAGAACCAGGTAAATAGCCCTCATTCTGCTTGATCGAGCATAAAAGAACACTTTTCTGGCGTGAGGGGAAACTAAGTACTTTCAAGGGGTTTTGCATCGTTGGTGTGGGGCAGCCTGGTCAGAAAGTAAGAACTTAGTCACTGGTCTCACTTTTGCATTCTCCTCCTCTCCTGTCTCTTAGGCCAGCAAGCATTCGCTTACACACAGACACGCAGAGCATACACATGCACACATACCACACACACACACACACACACACACACACACACATTCAAGCACGTGCATACACGCTCCTCAGCTGCACTCTGGCTCTGTGATTCTTTTTCAGTTGATGGTTCAAAGAGAATTACAACATTGGAATATTAAGAATAAAATTAAAACTCTATGTCATCTAAAAAGTTTCAAAGAGCAAAGTGCCTGATGTTGTTGAGCCAGTTTATTATCTTCTTGGGCACGTAGTGTCTCTCAGAGAGAGTTAAATATAGCCACGGACACTTTGCTGTGAGCCCTCAGTAATGTAGTCTACTGTATGAGACACACTGCTCTGCCCGCACGCATGCCTTGGGCTTTGCTGGCTGCATCACATATAGCAATTACTCCCCCAGGGATACATTGCATGGTGGGTGGATAGTCTAGAAAAAAAAGTGCTGATGTGCAATGATGCTGTACAGGACCACTTATTCTATTCAAGTGGGTGCAAAACAGTTACATAACGTATTATTTTGAGACTTGGTTAATTTCAGCAGCTAGAAAAAGCAGCATTCCTACCCAAAAGGAGGAACCCTGAAGAGATCACCTTGTCCAGTGGTTCTCAACCCCATGAAAACTTGTGCCTCTCATTTATTGCAAATACTTTTTCATGTCCCCCTTTACTATTGCTAGATGACATAATGCCCAATGTCCAAAATCGATTATAATGCTTTCACTGTTCCACAGGTCAGGTTCCCCAGGAAACAGATGGTGTTTGGGGACATACTCCTGGAATCATCACCTGTGGGAGGGAGATGGAAGCAGGGTTGGGCAGAGGGAGAAGCTGGGTCATGCTGCCATGCAATTCCACAAACGACCCAGCAGATCTCACAGGGAGCTCCGGAGCAGGCCTTATTATCCCCCAGTGACCAGGAAGTGGATGAGGGTTCCTCCTACAGAGGAGTCATGGGGCAGGACCTTGGAAGAGGCAGCCCTTTTAAGACAGGAGTAATTGTGGGGAGGTGGTGGTGACCCTGAGCCCCGGCTGCTCACGGTCAATGCTCTCGGCTGCTGGGGAAGTCCTGAAGTGGGGATGTCAGTGGGGCACACAGGGTCCAGCACAAACTAATAGAAAGGAAAAATGAAAGAAAAATAATAAATAATAAAAGTGTGCATTTTTTTGGCATGGCCAAACTGAAAGATAGTTCTAAGTCCGATACAACTGTTTGTAATGAATTAGTTTGAGATTCAGAGAAGTAAGACAATATTCAACTGAATATTGTCAACACTTTTTCTTTACATTTGACATTTTGAAATAAAGACAATGTAAGTACATTTGTATCAATATAAAAATATGACAGTTACATATGCAGACCCATGCCTTGTCATCAGAGATTTATGGAAAGGCTGGTCAATTTCAAACAAAACAAAGTATTTATACACAATGGTTGCATTCTTGAAAAAGTCAATGTGTATTAAAACTGTTAAAAAATACCTTGTGTATATATGTTAAATGGAGTTAGATATTAGGCTCAGGTCATTATATCATGTGGTTTTTCACTTGCATGATTGGACATTCGAAATTTGGGCAGAAGTTGGGGAAATTTGTCATGGGGACCACATCCCAAGCGTTGCAGCATATTTACTGCCTGTAGCCCCACCCGCTAAATGCTGGTGGCGCCTCATCAGTGTGGCAATCAAATACTCCCACAAATTTCCATATAGCTCCACGGGTATTGAGTTAGTCTATCCTCTGCTTCTCAAGAATTTTTAAAGCAAAGTTTTCTAGGCAACCTCCATAGGTCCCCACTTCAACAAAGTGGTCCAAAGTAAGGAGGCTACACAGCGGCCACGTGACCACATAGTGACAGCCAAAGTCAGACCTGGGATCCTGCAGTCTTGGGTGCTATCTTCTCTGGCCCTCCTGTAAGTCCTGGGGAAGTAGCTTTCAAGTGTTTGAGCCTGGACTACGTTATCAAATTCATAATCGGATTAATCAATGACTGACTGACTCACCGACTAACCTTTGGGAAGGGCTGTGTGCATCTTGAGCTCCTTTTACTCTGTAGGGTTTTTCTTGTCCACTGTCTGCCCACTTGCTTCTTGATGTGACAAAGCTTACTCGGCTTACTCTTGCTGAGAGTTTGCATTCAGAAGAGATGGATGTATTTTATCTGTGCACCTGAATAACATACAGATAAATGAGTCACACATGGTCAAATTTCTGGAGAAGACAGAGGACTCTTGGGGGAAATAAATCTATCATACCTGTGTAAATATAAGCAGGGAAAATGGCTTCTCCTGAGCTTGATTTGAACCACATTAGTCGGGAGAATTCCATATATTCCCTCCCCTCCACCCCAATCTCTGTAGGCTCTAGCAAATATAGGGGAAGTAACCCACCTGACAGGAATGATGAGGAATGTCAGACCCAGAACCAAGGAAATGGAATTAGAGAAGGAGAAAGATTTCTAAACTGATTTGAAATACTAGACAATAGCAATGCCAATTCAAAAACTGACAAAGAGAGCCTCTAATATGAATGATTTTTATATGGAATGTTTTATGCTAATTCAGAGGTTAGGATTTCATCTTAAACTGCTTATGCAGGCAAAACTGACACCAATGATGGTTCAGTCTGCATAAGGGATTTCAAGACTCTGGAAATTACTGCCTGAGCCTTAGAGTTATTTGCATTCAGAAGAGTCACTGGAAGATGGATGTGCTTTATCTGTGCACCTGAATAACATACAGACAAGTGTTAGTCTTTGTTTATGAATATTTTCCATTACCCCTCATTTTCCAACATGTGGCAAACATTTCTTACTGTTTTGCTCCATTCCCTCTTCAACACTCCGCCAGAAACAGCTGGTACATATCTTTTAATGCTTTTACTGATGACTTTTCTGATGCACGGGGTTTCTTCTTGTGATTAGAGCGAAAAAATTATTCATCTACCAACGACATTAGTTCATGGTTGCAGAGATGCCCGTGTGGTTTTTAAATGAATAATCAATCACATTGCTGATTTCACCTCAGAAAATGGGCATCTTAGGAATTTTCAGAATTAATATTGACATAAGCACCATTCTATACTCAAAGGATCACCATATAATAATGTTCTAAATTGTGGTATTATACCTTTGTAGACTTCACTAATTCATGTTTCATTAGAAAACGTGGTGCTCGAAATTGTGGGTACATAGATCATTTAACAAAACCTTGTTAAATCTGACACAATGAAGCCTTACTAATGAAGGAGTGAACGATATGACATCTCAAAATATGCTGCATTGTTATATTCATTACCTTGAGTTGAAAATATTGGAGAAATTATAGTTTCAGAAGGGTCTGGCTGACCTGTCTTTTCTTGCATGCAACCAGCCATAAAGACTACTCCAGGAGGGGGGCCTTTCCTGTACCAGGACAAGAAAATAGACCTGATGATCACCAGAAGACTGGGAATTAGGGCTGCAATGGACCCAAATAAATAAACTTTCCAAAGTAAGCCTTATCATCTCTTGCTTCTATACTCCCCATATATATCCTAGGGACTTCCCTAGATTTTATGCCCCTGGCCAGTTCCCCTTTGTCCTGTCATTTCTTCACACATTTATTGTTCTTTGTCCAAAAAGTATAAAAGCATCTTGCATTGGCCATTTCTTTGGACTTCACTCTTAAAGTGGAGACCCCCATGTACACGCAAAACTAACGAAACTTGGGCTAGTCGTGGCTGGTTCATGCCTGTAATCCCAGCTACTCGCGAGACCAAGACAGGAGGATTGTTTGATTACAGGAGTTTGAGACCAGCCTGGGCGATATGGTGAGACCCTGTCTCTAAAAACAAAAACAAGCAAAAAATCCTGCAAAACAAAATGTATATGTTTTTCTCTTGCTAATCTGCCTTATGTCAGTTTGGTTTCTAGACACAGCAAAGAGCCCACATGAGAGCTAAGAGGGAGTGGGGGTGATGGAAAGGAGGTGGTCTCTCTCTCTCTTACACTAATTTCAGTTTAACTTTGATTTTACACAACTTTTCTGAGTTTTTGGAAAATAAAAGCAAACCTGAGTAAGGACTCAAGATTTTCAAGGAGTTTTCAAGTGTACATTCAAGAAGCAGGGCCATCACATTTGGTGGTACAGGTTATGCATGGCACCCTTGCTGATGTGATGGAGGCCCCCATGAAACAAACATATGAAGATGAACCTGGACTCCTTGGAAGTCACTGCCTTCAGATGTCTTACATTCTTATTCTAAAGCTTCCGCCTACTGGCTGGGCACGGTGGTTCATGTCTGCAATCCCAGTACTTTGGGAGGCTGAGGTGGGTGGATCACCCTGAGATCAAGAGTTCGAGAGCAGCCTGACCAACATGGTGAAACTTTGTCTGCACTAAAAATACAAAATTAGCTGGGCATGGTGGTGCATGCCTGTAATCCCAGCTACTTGGGAGGCTGAGGCAGGAGAATCCCTTGAACCAAGGAGGTGGAGGTTTCAGTAAGCCAAGATAGTGCCATTGCACTCCAGCTTGGGCAATAAGAGTGAAACTCTGTCTCAAAAAATAAATAAATACATTTTAAAAACCTCCTCCCAACCTTTGTTAGATGCTCGGGAATATGTGCTAATATGGACAGATACGTTGTGGCAATTCTCTAGTACTTCAGATGTGAGAAACTTTGCTATTGGAACATCCCAAAGTAGATTAAATCAAAATAAATAAATAAAAGTCATGGTCAACCAGAGTAATGTGTCATTTGGAATACAAGTAAAGGAGACTCAGAAACTAATCTTGAAAGCAATTGCAAATGAGGACTCTAAGAAAATGTTTTCAGGGAAATCAGTGTGCAACCTTCCAAGTAGTTATTAAAAAAGAAAAAAAAAAAAAAGAAAAAAAGCCCACATACCTGCTTTTTTCTTTCTTTTTTTTGTGTGTGATGGAGTTTGGTTTTGGCTCATTGCAACCTCCCTTTCCTGGGTTTCAGTGATTCTCCTGCCTCAGCCTCCCAAGTAGCTGGGGTTACAGGCATGTGCCACCACGCCCAGCTAATTTTTTTGTATTTTTAGTAGAGACAGGATTTCACCATGTTGGTCAGGCTGGTCTTGAACACCTGACCACAGGTGATCTACTCGCCTAGACCTTCCAAAGGGCTGGGATTATAGGCATAAGCCACTGCACCTGGCCCCAAGCCTGCCTTTTTTTTTTTTTTTTTTTTTTTTTTTTTTTTTTCAAGTGTTTGTTTGCCTTTTCAACCTGATGAAATCTATGTCTCATCAATTAAAAGGAACTTACTTTCCTTTCATTTTTTTATTAGAAGACTACCTTTTAAATAAAATGTTCTCATTACTTGATATTTTAATTTTACATTCAATTTTTAATTTTCTATGTTTCTATGGACAAGAACATTTGACATCTATATGTATAATTGACACCTATAACTTAGTCAAATACTTTCTTAGGCTGGTGACTAAGACCAAAGGGAATAAAACAATTTTATCTCCTCTTTTTGCCTCTGCTTGCACACTGTGTATGCATGTATGCGCATATAGGTACACATACATATATATATATACACGTATGTCTCCTTTATATACATGCATATGAATAGGAGTATATACACAAAAGTATGTACGTATATTATGACTGCATATGTACTTTCATATACAGAGTCATGCATCACTTAACAACGGAAACACTGCTGTATGGTACAGCCTGTTGCTCCTCGGCTACAAGCCTATATAGCATGTTACTGTAGGCAAAAGTGTAACACAATTTGTGTATCTAAACATAAAAAAGGTATAGTAATACAGTATTACAATCTTATAAGACCACCATTGTATATGTGGTCTGTTGCTGACTGAAACATCAATATGCAGCGTATGACTGTACATAAAAAACACATATAGAAAGATAAGAAGGCAAGCTGTAAGAACATAAGCAAGAAAAGACTATATGTCCAGAAAAAGGTACATTGTAGTCAGTTTTAGAGTAGTTCAGTTAATTTGAGATAAAAATGAGTTGCATTTAAATAAGTATCTTAAATAAAAGTTGTACTATTTGTATTACGGTCACAGGTTGGAATTAACATAAATGGTTCTATATGTTAAAACATTTTAAGGCAAAAACTGAGAATTTTTTTGTTTGTTTGAGATGGAGTTTCACCCTTGTCACCTTTGTCTAATGGCATGGTCTCCGCTCACTGCAACCTCTGCCTTCTGGGTTCAAGTACTTCTCCTGCCTCAGCCTCCCAAGTAGCTGGGACTACAGGCATGTGCCATCACACCCAGCTAATTTTTATATTTGTAATAGAGATGGGGTTTTGTTATGTTGGCCAGGTCGGTCTCGAACTTCTGACCTCAGGTGATCCACCCTCCTCAGTCTCCTCAGTGAGTCACACCTCAGTGGATTACAGGTGTGAGCCACTATGCCCAGCTGAAATTTTTTTTTAAATTATGAAAGTGGGCTAATTGAAAATAAAAAGGAACATGAATATTAAAGAGAAAACAAATCTAGTAAAACGTGAAAATTGTCAATTTCACAGAAATGCAAATTAAAATACGATCCCTTTTTGTTTTTTGTTTTTTAAATGTCTTCTTCTTCTTTTTCTTTTCTTTTTTGAGACAGAGTTTCTGTCTTATTGCCCATGCTGAAGTGCAATGGCAAGGTCTCAGCTCACTGTAACCTCTGCCTCCTGGGCTCAGTGATTCTCCTGCCTCAGCCTCCTGAGTAGCTGGGATTACAGGTGCCCACCACCACGCCTGGCTAATTTTTTTGTATGTTTAGTAGAGACAGCGTCTCACCATGCTGGCCAGGCTGACCTCAGGTGATCTGCCCGCCTCAGCCTCCCAAAGTATTGAGATTACAAGCGTGGGCCACCACGCACAGAGTCTTATTCTTGTCACCCAGGCTGGAGTGTAATGGCACAATCTCAGCTCACTGCAACTTCTGCCTCCTGGGTTCAAGTCATTCTCCTGCCTCAGCCTCCCCAGTAGCTGGGATTACCATGCCAGGGTAATTTTTGTATTTTTAGTAGAGATGGGGTTTCACCATGTTGGTCAGGCTGGTCTCGAACTCCTGACCTCAGGTGATCCACCTGCCTCGGCCTCCCAAACTGCTAGGATTACATGCGTGAGCCACCACGCCTAGCCTCTACTCCCTACTTCCATGAGATCAACATTTTGAGATTCCACATGAGTGAAATCATGTGATATTTGTTCTTCTGTGCTTGGCTTATGTCACTTAATGTTTTCTAGGTTTATGCATGGTGTCTCAAATAAAGGATTTCATTCTTTTTATGGCTGAACAGTGTTCTGTTGTGTATATATCCACAATTTTTCAATACATTCGTCCGTTGATGGACACTTAGGTTGATTCCATATCTTGGCCTTGTGAAGAGTGTTGCAATAAACATGGGAGTGCAGATCCCTCTTCCACACACTGATTTCCCTTCCTTTGGATATATACCCACTAGTGGGATCGTTGGATCATAAGATAGTTTTATTTTTGATTTTTTGAGGAACTCCACACTGTTGTCTGTAATGGCTATACAAATTTACATTCCCACCACAGTGTACGAGTTCCCCTTTATCCACATCCTCATGGCATTTGTTTATTTTTTGTCTTTTTGATTGTAGACATTCTAACTGGGATGAGATGATATCTCATTGTGGTTTTGGCTTGCATTTCCCTGATTCTTAGTGATGCTGAGTACTTTTTCACAACCTGTTGGCCGTTTGTATAACTTCTTTTGAGAAATGTTGATCTTTTGTCCATTTTAAAATCAGATTTTTTTTTTCTATTGAGTTATTTGAATTCCTTACATATTCTGGATAGTAATCCCTTGTAGGTGCATAGTGTGTGAATATATTCTTTCATTCTGTAGGTTGCCTCTCCACTCTGCGGATTGTTTCCTTTGCTGTGCAGAAGCTTTTTACTTTGATGTAATCTTGTTTGTCTATTTCACTTTTGTTGCCTGTGCTTTTGAGGTCTTATTAAAAAAATAATTGCCCAGATCAACATCATGAAGTGCTTCCCCAATGTTTTATTCTAGTAGTTTCATAGTTTGGGGTCTTATATTAATTTTTTTTTTTTTTTTTTT